>NC_061110.1:86318455-86367780 GCF_015104395.2 Macrobrachium nipponense | reverse complement strand
TACACGAAAAAAGTAAAGAAAAAACATATCCACCTATAAACCTTGGCTTATTATTGTTAAGTCTCAAAACACAACGCTTGCAAAAAAGAGAAAAAACACCTACTTGAGAAAAAAAAACATAAAACAGAAGACAAAGATGCATATTATTTATAACTAAGAACAACTTCATAAACATATCCACACAAATTAGTAATATATTACTTTCATTTAATAAAGTATTCAAAGACTCGTAACATAAGTTTGGATATTTATGTCTACACGGCATTGACAGAGGACAATTGATGAGAGTGTGTGACTCGTCCTGAATAGTGCTATTATCACAGGCGCACACCCTTACTCTGGGAGGAGTTCGGCTCCACCTACCCGTTTCTATACAAAGGTTATGGGACATTAACCGTAAGCGACTGAAAGCTACGCGAATATAATCAGCGACATATAATTTATCGGTATATAATCTATGAACTTCCAAGTTGGGATTCAGTTTGCTTCTGTAACATATTTAGTTGCTGAAGTTGGTCTATTTCTAATTGATGATACGATGTCGTCTAGTGGGTCAATTTGGTCATTAAGGTTAGGGAATTTTAATTTTGAAAAAAATAAATCTGTACCCCAGGGGAATCTGCATCCCTACACATTCCATATACAATATGAAAAGGCTCATCCATATCAGGGTCAGACAACTTTGACATAAGAAAAAAACGTTCCGTTTTTTGGCCACAATGAATTTCGGTGGGGGGTATCCCAGACTCAACCAACACAAATCTGTACAGGTATTTACCCTCACATCTAGCAAACTTTTGACTAAGTGATTGTAATTACTTTTATGGTTTTTGTAATACATTTGTTAACCATGTTTCTGACCCATAAAAACAAGGATGAAGTCGCCGCTGCTTCAAAAAACTTTCTTCTTAAATTTAAATAGAATGGCATCTTGGTATTCGTGTTACATATATTGAGAACTTGTTTAAGGTTGATTGCCAGTTAGGCTGATGTAAAGAGAGGCAAGTTTTCAACTTCCCGTCATCTGTGAACCAAGTTCCCAGATAGAGATAATGGTCACAGTAACTCACAGTTTGACCTTGAGCTGTTATTGGCAACTGGTCACCTACATTCTTGTTTATCACGAAAAATTTGCTCTTCTTACCATTAAGCTGCATGCCATATTCATTACAGTAGTTCATCATAATGTCAAATTTTTTAATACACATTTCTCGAGAAGTGGCAATAATCACTGTGTCATCCATCAACAAAAGCACATGTAAATTACCCAAAAACCCATCGACTGGAATTGCATCTTTTAACATCCTAACCATTTTATCCATATAAATGACAAACAGTAAACAACTAGTGGGGGGGCTCCCTGCCGAACACCGACAGAGCTTTCGATCACAGTGTCTTAAAACATTTTTAGTGTTACTGTACATCTCTTTAATTAATTCGCAGGACAACATTTCTTTCCCACATCCTAGTTCCTTCAAATAACTTATCATTTTTCTTCGGGGAACTCGATCATAAGCTTTACTGAAATCTACAAACATATACAGTTTTTTCTTCTTGAAGATGCCAAATCAATACTATTAACAGTCTTATGACAATATTTTTTCTATACATCCTCTTTTTCCTCTGTGCTCCAGCTTGACACTTATCTATACTGAACCATAATTTCAGTCTATTTAATAACAA
The DNA here is from genome assembly GCF_015104395.2 of Macrobrachium nipponense. NCBI lineage: Eukaryota > Metazoa > Arthropoda > Malacostraca > Decapoda > Palaemonidae > Macrobrachium > Macrobrachium nipponense. The sequence goes on along the minus strand of NC_061110.1, from coordinate 86,366,097 downwards.
TATGTCATATATCTTACCTACAGTATCCATGATACTTTTACCTCTATAATTCCCACAATCCATTCTGTTTCCAGATTTAAAAAGTACAACAAGTTTACTGTATCCCCATGATAATAAATAATTTAAATTCAAGAACAAAGCATTAAACACGGCCAATAAAAACATCAGCCACAAGGCGGGCAGGCGAACGAACAATCCAGGCACAGGGCACAGAAGCTCTTATTCATATTCACGTCTTTCCGAGCCTCGTCCAGCTCTTGTGGGGGTAAACGGGTCGTCAAGAACAGGGATGTAGGGGGCGTCATCAAGAGCACTTATACCTTCACTTTGATTATCCATATTACCTGGGTTTAAAAGTGATTCGAAATGAGTCTTGAATTGCCGTCGTCTGGTTGCAATGTATTTGCCTCTAATATCTGTCCCTTCCAGTCTATAGCTCTCCAGATTGCTTTAGAATCGTTAGACTCAAGTAAACGCTCCCATCTAGGTTTTGTTACATCCAATCAACACTTCTGCCCTTCACGTTACATTTTTCGGCAACTCTCCTGATCGTCTCTAAGCCTTCACTCATTATAGTTTCTATGTGGCCCCTGTCTATATTAGTCACATCAGGAGGTTGAATCTGACTCATGCACTGTACAAATTTATCAATATCAACATTGTTATGTGAAATAGTTTTTAATCAACCGATTATTATCATATTTTATATAAGATAGTCCCTAAATTTTCTGCTCTTTCTAATAAAAATTTAAATGACAGATTTTTGACACCTGTGGCAAGCACCACACTTAAAGGGGAGGGCGTGATCAGACCCCCGTATGCCTTGATGCACTTCCAAACCTTCTAACAACCGAATACATTCTCCCGACATTATACACAAATCCAATTCTGATACCCATTCTCTCTTTCTATATGACGAATTTCCACCCATTTCTTTCCCTTTATATGAAAGATGATTCACCACAACCAACGATCTATGGTTACAAATGTCCAGCAAGCTTCCGTCCATTGTTATTAAACGTGATTTTTTTTTATCTTGAATATTCTTATATACATAAGGAACGCCGTCTTTATTGACAATACTTGGTTGGGGATAGCCTACACGGGAATTAAAATCTCCCATAACAACTATTTGTTCATAATTGTTCATCACAGACTCCAAATTACCACCAAAATTGCAATACATCAAAGTAAGGAGAATCTGTGGTGTAATGTATACACCACCGAGAAAGACACCTGGCCAACAAGACAACTGAACCCAAATTTGGCCTTCACAATCAAGCTTTACGTTTGTTATCAATCTCATGATGTTGCTTTTAAAACCAACAAAAGTACGCCACACCTATGTTTGCCTTTCCGAGGAAGGGTTGAGATATAAACAAAAACCTGGCACACTCAAATTACTTACTAATTTCGCTTCTAAAAGCCACACAAAATATCGTAATTCAAAACAAAACGAAAAATATCAGGATCCTGCAATTTATCTCTCACACCCGCCCAGTTCAAACATTCCATTTAACATATTTTTATTTCATTTTTCCAAGGACCTAGAAAAAATTTACAATATATTTATCAATAACTACATTGTCTCGAAGAAGAACACGATTTTTCCAGTCGTACCTAATATTAGTACCAGCATTTTCTGGCTTACTCTTCTCTTCTCGTTCTCTCTCTCTAAGTCGAGCCATCTCCTTCCTTACTGCTGGATGTAGGTCCTTCTTGATGAATATTCTAGCAAAAGGTCCGTCACAGTTCTTCCGGTTTTTTGCTTTCTCCAAGATATGGTTCCGTTGTTGCTGGTTGTTAAGCACGACAAGAATGGGTCTATTACGTCGATCGTTTTCTCCTCTCTCCAAGACGTCTTATCTGCCACTTTCCGGCTCCATTCCCATGTCGTCTGCATAGCAGTTGCCTCGATCACCTTCCTAACCTTGGCAGCATCGTCGTTCTCCGATCTCGTCGCTGTTCTCTGATAACCCAGTTACAACAATATTTCTGCTTCTTTCTCTTGCATCAACTGCTTCTAAAAACCTTTGCTGCTGGCTTATAACCTTGTAAGCTTCGTCCAGTCGGGCTGAAAGATCCTTAACCTCTTGTTTAATTGCCTTTATTTCACTGATTTCGCCTCTGAGTAGCTTCAACTCATCCAGTATCTCGGTATTGGATGGCTCTTGATTTCTAATGGCATTAATCATTGTGCTTAAAGCTTCTTTCAACTGAGGATTGGTAGGTTTGCTTAACTGGTGTTGTGATAATGCTGTCACGGACTCCACACTGTCATAGGTAGGCATTTTTCCTGAATTTCAGCACTAGGCCCAGTACTTAAACTCGAGTTTATTAAGCAGCGTTGTCAAGGACGCGAGGCGTTGCTATGGCTACTGCGCATGCGCAAAAAATCCAGAAACTGAACGATGGGCGTGTATCATGAATTTAAAAATTTTTCTCCTCAAATTACGGCTAAGTCCAATATAGACTAAACTGCTTTCTCACGTCTAAACAACCACTGTACATTCATGCATTCGGAAATAGGTTTCAATGCTTACAGAACCTTGTAGTTTCCTTCAAATCTCGACAGAACATCAGAGCTTCGTTAGCCTGTTTGTTTATGTCCCAAACGCCATCTACATGCTCACATACACACATGCTGTGTAACTCACCTACGATCATATTGTATCGATCAAAATTATTGTTATTTTCCCGGGGCATATAAGCATCAATTATTAGGATCTATCACATTCACTATATTGTCTAAAGATTTGTGCCTGTTAGGAACAATCGTTTGCCGATTGTTCCCTTGGTGGATTGTTGCCTCCTTTGTTTTTGTTTTTTAATTGCTGGCAAGTTGACGTCTGTTGGATGGCGTCAAACTTCGTCAGTCAGGTTCTGGAGGGCAGAACAACCAGTCAGGTTCAGAGAGGCAGAGTCTTGGCAGCAGAGCAGCGGAGAGTATCTGAGGACGAGTTTGTGGTTGCATCAACCCTGTCTTGATCGTCCAGTGGTCGAGGAGGACCTCCATACTGCATCTGAGGACGAGATGGTTGTTACATCAACTCTGTCTTGATCGTCCAGCATTCGAGGAGGATGTCCATATTTCCTCCAAGGACGAGGTGGTTGTCGTATCGGCTCTATCTTGATCGTCCGGCATTGGACTGTTGTCCTCATTGTTTGAGGAAGAGTACCCGTTTTGCTCTTAGTATCATTATGCTGCTTCAGTGTCAATTTTAGTTATGTATTACGCTGCCTATTTCTATTTATTACATTTAAAGATTGTTATTGCCCTTATTCAGCCTATTTTGTGATTATTCTTTTTATTGTTTAGATTGTGATTTTTCATGGCTTTGTTATTGAAGGGTGTATTTTATTGATTCTTAAACTGGTTTTTACATATTGTTAGCTTATAATTTTTGTGTGTTTCTGCCACCCAGAACCTTGACTCAATGTACATTATGTATTTAAATCTTGTAAATAAATTAATTTTAAGGTAACTTTTTAGTTTTGTTATGCTCCTCCCTCCTTTGTTTGTCACCTGTCGTCAGTCATTACAGCCCAATTGTTTATTATTTTTTTAGAACCTGTCGATCGTCGAGAGTCGAGATCGTAATAGTGCCACAAGAAAAAAAAAGCTCCTTTTTGGGGCAACCGGCTACGATGTGATTTGTAACTTGCATTGATGAGGTTCATATAATATATAAATATAATATAATATAATGTAATAATATAATATATATACATATATATAATATATATATATATATTATATACCAAATATATATATAGTATATATATATATATATATATATATATATATTATTATTATATAGATATATATATATATAATATATATATATATATATATATATATATATTTATATATATATATATATATATATATATATATATATATATATATGATATATGTATATATATATATATATATATATATATATATGTAATTTGCATTGATGAGGTCATATAGTTATAATTAATGATATATTGCCAATATGTTCGTTGTGAACCTTTTTTGGAATGTGGAGAACAGAGCCGAAGCAACGACCTGAGAAAAGCTGATAAATGATTTCTGTGGGTAGCGTGATATGAAGCTGCATCGTTAGACGAGTCAATGTTCACAAGTTCATGGCTCTTTTCAAAGTGCCTTTGGGAAACTGGTTGTAGCCAGTAATATGAGGCATTAACGAAGTGTGCTTTTGTATGTGCGTGTGCCCCTCTTCTATTGATAATGTATCATAACCCAAGTCTATGAAGGACTTGGTATAGAGACATCTGTCAGAGAAAGGCAAGATGCCGGGGGAAGCTCTGCGAAAGTTTATTTATATTTTGTGAGTGAAATATTCCGGCTGCATGGGTGAGTTATACTACTTTAGCCAAAGGGGTGGCTTGTTGTCTGTTTGACATTTATAAGAATATCTAATCTTTAACCTTTGCTGTTAAACTTATGTGTACTTACGAGTGTATTTCTCGTGTCTTTGAAACAGACGATTTCTGGCGGAACTATGGGTTCTGGCAAAGGGGGGGACCTAGAGGGTCCCGATGGGAGAATAGACATTTGGTGTGACCATTACTGTTTTAGACATTTTAAGGGGGCCGGCCGGCTAATGCCCTTTTTTAAGGACAGGACTTTGATATTCATACCACTTAATAAGGTGACTTGGGACATCTCCAAACCACATATGATTTTCGCCTCTGACCTTCGGTTTTGTGACTCCCAGGGCGAATTTATCCCACGAAATAACCATTTTTCAAATTCTATCTCCTCAATTTTGACCTCCCTTGATATTTAATATTAAGACCTGGATTACTACCATATATAGACCTGATGTACATCTCCAATCGATAATGGAGAGTTTTTTTCTTTTTTTCTAAAAGTTCAATTTTTTTTTGCAAGATATGAATTTTTCAATATGGTAAAAAATAAATAAACCCTATAAATCAGGAGAAAAAAATTTTTTAAAAAAAAATATATGAAAACAAAAAATTGGAAAAAAGGCTCTATTTGATTGTCTATAATGTCTTTCTGAGTTATATACCAAATTTCAATGTTATAGCTTTAAAACTAAGTGAGAAGATAGATTTTGAAGGTCAATAAGTATAGTTTTGAGATACGGGCGTTCAAAGTTTTCCTTCGTATTTCTATAAAGACAATATTAATAAATAATGATTATTATGAATGTATATTTCTTTTTTGTGTATTAATAAACCAAAACTCTTTTATTTTATCATAATTTAATCATAAATGATGATCCCTTTGCTCATACTATCGCAGCCTGGGGCACTGCTTGAGGCAAGAATTGGGGGCACTCCTTCCTACGCAATTCTCTCTCTCCCCTTCGCTAACTCGGCTTATTACAGCGAATTTTCTTCTTCTGTATGTTAGCGAGATGTTTTCCTTGTATTTTCCTCTTTGGCATGATGAAATTCTTGCCCGAAACAAAGATAAACAAACGTAAATGCAAGAGAATGTCAAGAGGTGAACTCGAAGGTGTACTCTTTTTTTTACAAAGACAATTTAATAAATCATGATTATTATGAATTTCATATTCCATTTTGGGTTTTAAAAAACCAAAAAACTTTGTTATTTATCTAAATAAAGAAGATCTCTTTGCTCAAAGATCGTCGTAGCCTTGGGCACAGTGTGGCGTGTGCTGTCAAGCAAGACGGGGGGCATTACTAAAGCAACCCTCCCCTCTCTCTTCACTAACTACGCATATATTATGATATTCTGTAATAATACTTGAGCGATTTTTCTTCGTCTGTATGTTAGCGAGATGTTTTCCTTGTCTTTTCCTCATTGGCATGATGAAATTCTTGCCGAAACATACATAAACATACGTAAACGCAGGCGTATGTCAGAGGTGAAATGGAACGTGTAGACACATCGAAGTCTGTGATCGCACTAAATCATTATCAGGACTGGACTTGGCCTGAAGTCTCCTTCTCGACTCGGGGAATGTCTACAGATGCCATTTCTCCCAATTTCTTTGACAATAATTATCAAAATTTACGATAATAGAGGAAATATTGCATTTTCTTGTACTGATCAATGTTTTAGGCTTATTGAGTTACGTTAACTAATTACCCTGTAACTACGAAAGTAAGAGGAATTTTGACGAAATATTTCGTATACGTATTCTCAATTGCCATATGAAGCTCCATGAATTTTTTCATGACTTTGCATTTTTCGCCCTATACCTCCATATATAGGCGTTCCGGCCGGCCCCCTTAATGTTGGGGGTTTAACTGAATTAAGTTAGTCTGTGAGACCTGATTGATTTACTATCTTTCCGTTATTAAATAAATGTATTTTTGTAATGCAACTCTCTCATTTGATTACCTGTTAGAATGGAGAGAAAGAGGTGGAGAGAGAGAGAGAGAGAGAGAGAGAGATAGAGAGAGAGGTATCGCTTAGAGAGAGAGAGAGAAAGAAAAGTCACGAGCCGTTGGTTGCTTGGAGAGAGAGAGAGAGAGAGATTTGTGTGTTGGTTTGCCTGAAGCTCGGAGTTACACGTTTACCAAATAAATATCGTGATTAGACGAGTCAATGTTCACGAGTTCATGGGCTCTTTTCAAAGTGCCTTTGGGAAACTGGTTGTAGCCAGTAATATGAGGCGTTAACGAAGTGTGTGTTCGTATGTGCGTGTGCCCCTCTTCTATTGATAATGTATCATAATCCAAGTCTATGAAGGACTTGGTATAGAGACATCTGTCAGAGAAAGGCAAGATGCCGGGGGAAGCTCTGCAAAAGTTTATTTATATTTTGTGAGTGAAATATTCCGGCTGCATGGGTGAGTTATACTACTTTAGCCAAAGGGGTGGCTTGTTGTCTGTTTGACATTTATAAGAATAACTTACGAGTGTATTTCTCGTGTCTTTGAAACAGACGATTCTGGCGGAACTATGGGTTCTGGCAAAGGGGGGGACCTAGAGGGTCCCGATGGGAGAATAGACATTTGGTGTGACCATTACTGTTTTAGACATTTTAATGTTGGGGGTTTAACTGAATTAAGTTAGTCTGTGAGACCTGATTGATTTACTATCTTTCCGTTATTAAATAAATGTATTTTTGTAATGCAACTCTCTCATTTGATTACCTGTTAGAATGGAGAGAAAGAGGTGGAGAGAGAGAGAGAGAGAGAGAGAGAGAGAGAGAGAGAGAGAGGTATTGCTTAGAGAGAGAGAGAGAAAGAAAAGTCGCGAGCCGTTGGTCGCTTGGAGAGAGAGAGAGAGAGAGAGAGAGATTTGTGTGTTGGTTTGCCTGACGCTCGGAGTTACACGTTTACCAAATAAATAACGAGATTAATATCCCGTTAACAGATGTGGTGGCTTTTGAGGGTTACAGATTCTGGTGGCAGCGGTGAAAAAGCCGTATAAAAGGTTTTTTTTTATGCCTAGGTATGCTAATTAAGAGATAGGTGACCAGTTAAAAGTAGAGGGGTTATGGCTTAGTGATAGTTTTCGAACGACAAAGCCTTTGTGGGATTGTGGAAAATTGTTAAATTGTTAGTTTTCAGTTACTAAGTGAGAGAAAATGAGAAATATCTATCCGTTAACTGTGCAAAGGGGAGGGGAAGGATTTTCTTAGACTCAGCATTTGGCCCAGGCAGTCTACCTTGTAGCAGATGCCGCACTCAGTGTGACTTTTGTGTGTGATATCGAGTGCATCCCGAGATTCCCGCGAGTGTGTTACTGGCTTGTCTTGCGCAAATTCCGAGTTCTTTTTGTTCTCATTATGGAGTGGTGAGTGTTAAAGAACATTGGTTTTGAAATAGCTCGGTGTTATGGGACTGGTTTAAGAGGTCAAATTTTTTTTTCTTTCCCCATAGTAGCAGAAAGTGAAGTGTTTTCTTTATTGGTGCATGTTTAGAATAGACACATTCATCTTTGTTTAACTTAAGGGTGTATAAAGATGTTTTTCATGCATGCGAACTGTGCTTGGATAGCATATTTCGCTTGGAGACAAAGCGGCCACTCAATTTTACGGACTCAGCAGATTTCTGCAAACGAACGCAGAAAGGCATTGCAGAAGAAGGCCACTGATGGCCTGCCTCGGGGGGTATTGCAAGGGTACTGCTACTACTACTGGTATATACCTAGGGGGGTCCTCAGACACTGTTGAAGGGGGGTGTTCTATATCTTGACTGAGGGTTGTTTCAATGCTCAGTGGGGGGAGAAACTTTTTTTTTTCTCAGTGTGGGTGAACTCCTTCCTTTTTTTTTTTCTTTGTCGGGGTGTTGGAAGACGAGTCTGGCCTTGACAATGAATGCCAGGATATCAGCTGATTGATTAGTTGATGAAGTGAAATGCCCGTAGAGTCTTTTCCTTAGAAAGAGATTTTCTTTCTCGTGAATGAAGAGAAAAGTAAATAACATGCAAGGGATGTGGTGTATGTTTTCCTTATTCATTGGAATGCACAAATATAATGGGGACAGAGATTATTATGTTTTTTGTGTTGGAGAAATTACTTTAAAAATGGTGCTGAGTGGTGGTGAATGGTGATGCCCGAGGCCGATGATTGTTGTTGCATCTGGTGTTGATTGATATCATGGGGTTTGGCAATACTGGTGTATGCTGTTTTGAATTACACCCTTACTTGAGATCTTTGCAAGAGAATTATTACTATGGAGAATTATTATTGTTATTAATAATTGTTATTGTTGCATGAGACATTTTACAGGAGGTTACTCAAGTAGATTTATCATTACTTGAGACTTGTTTTACGAGAGATTTGAGATATTTCATGGGAGATATTTTTATAATTATCACAGATAATTATTCATAGAGAATTATTACAATGAGTTATGGGAGAAATCTTGGGTTAATTATTTGTTAAGTTTTTATGACTTTGGAGAATATTTCAGTCATTCATGAGTGATGAGTTTTGCTGAATCTTGGTGAATTGTGTTGAATCTTGCTGAATTTTGTGCTGAATTTTTGGGGAATGGACAAGCATTAACATTGGTGATGTTTTTTTCTATGCTAATACTAGTGATTTTGATGATAGCAATTTTGGTGATATTACTGATAGTGATATTTCTGATACTGATTTTTTTAATACTAATACGTGGGTGCTGTAATGCTATCAAGGGTGGTGAAATCTTTTTTAAATTTGGGTGGAACTAACAACACATTATTTTTTGTTTTTCTTTTTTTATGAGTTCAGCAGATAATTGCTTGACATACGTGAGTCACGGGAGATAGTTAACAATACCGTTGATTTTTCTTTTCTCCTTTTTTGGAAGTTAGCCATCGCTGACACAAGTTTTTTTTATCAAGGGTGAATTTGAATTTATTTTTTCTCTCCAGTTTGTGTGAATATTTTTTTCAATGTCTCAGTTCGTGACTTAGAGTCATTATTCGGGAACGTGTTTGTGTTTTCAGCTATTTGATGCTGCACAGAAATTTACGGGAGAATTTTTGCATGTTTTGAATGCATATGTAATGGCACTACATTTTTTTTCTGGACATTTGTGTTCCAGAAATTGTGAGTTTTCTTGCACAATACCTTTGTTATATTTGTGAAAACTTTGTGAGAGATAGGAAACTTGGTTAAGTTTTCTAGTGGCCTATGTTGTAGTGCATATGGAGAAGTCTTGGCTTAGAACTATGAATTTGGAGTTTTACTATAATGAGTTGTGGCACATTGGTGATTTTTTCTAGAATTTCCTAGGCAATTTTTATATGCCGAGTTTTTGCCCTTTTTCAGCAATTATGCTAAGGAGAGAGTTTTATAGTTTTTGACTATAACATTGAGTTATCCCCTGGAGAATTGAGATATATTATTTTGGAGATATAATTGGAGATATATTATTTTGGAGTTATAATTTGAGATATAATATATTGGAGGTATATTTTTGGCCATTTTGATATTTGCCAATGGTGGTGAGAGCTATGTTTAGTTCAATTATTTTGCAGCCATCTTTGTTGCAAATGGAGACACATTTTTGAGGAGATATATGGGGCAATATTTGTGAGTGTGTGAGCTAAATGCTTTGAGTGCACATTTTTTTGGAGATGGGATTTCATTTTTTTGATATTCCCGCTTGGAGTTTTATTTTGTGGAGGCCTTGTTTTATTCCACATGGAGTATTGGTGAAATAGAGGTAAATATTTTTTATTTGCCGAAATAGAGGTGACTATTTTTTATTCCTGGAGTGGTGCTTTTTTTATAAACATGTGGCAATGGGGGTTGGTTATTAACCAAATATAGGAAATATTTTTATCACCGGAGTGGTGTTATTAGTAATATGGTGTCTCATATTTAGAGGTGAGTGGCATTACTGCATTGTGGTCCTATGGAGATGTGTGCATTTTTTATGTTCACAAGTGTATTATTTTTGGAGGCATATAATTGGGCAATGTCATGTTGAGAGAATACGTTTTCGAGACAAATTTTTTAACACATTTGTCATATCCTGGAGTTAATTTTGTGAAATGTGCTTACTTCGTGTCAGTTAGACCTTTTTCTATATAACCATGAGTTTCCAAACTTGCGTGTCTGACTAGACATTTTTTGTGCTGCTGTTTGAGCACACGTCCGCAGGTGGATTTTTCTGCTGACAAGCGCTGTGCTGATCCTTTTCCTCTGGTGGTGATTGCTCAAAGTTTTTGCAATATCTGGAAATGTTGACAATAGCATTTCACGAAAGCGCATGTGTCAGAGTTTGCTTTGTGGCCGTGTTGGTCGATAAAAGTTGCAATGTCAAGAAATTTCGTAACTATACATGGGGAATTTCTTGGGAAAAACGCAGGGTTATGCATATGTATATTATGTATTTTGTGATGGGGAAATTTACTTGTGATTATCTTTATTTTTATTTTTTTCTTCCTTTTCCTATGAGAGATGTAATTGGGGATTGAGCTTAAATAGCATTCCTTTTTGGACGGGAGATGTAATTTATCGGGAGATGTGATTTATCGGGGGTTGTTATTTACATAAATGGGAGTTTGACATTAAGTCTCATTGTAATTATTAATGTGAGCAGTAAAGGGGTTTTGCTATTAAAAGTTGGAGATTTTTGTTGATTTTGTGAGTTGCTGTATTATCAGAGCTTGAGCGAACATTTTTTGGGTCTGGGCATTTTATTTGATTTTTTTTTTTCCCCTTGGGTTCATTGCCTTTTTTTTCCTTTTTTTTTTACTTATGAGAACATTCGAGTTTGAAATGCGAGTGCAGAAGTCCGTGGAGTTGCTGTGAGTTTTTGGGTTGTGTGTGTGCTGATGTGTGAGTTTGAAGAATTGAGTTGGAGAACTTGATGTTTTTTTTCTTTGAGAGTTATGATAATAACTTATGATTTAGTGGTCATATTAAATGGAGTTAATTTGGAGACGTTCAGTTAGTATTTCTGACTTTTTGAGATCATTGTTTGATAGAAGTAGTATGTCTGGGGTTAATTTTCTTGGATTGACTGATGACTTGATTGACATACTAACACACCATAAAAGTCGTTCCCCAATGCTAGCAAGACGTCCACCAGCCGTGCAGAGAGTGTTGCTGTCGTTTTGTCCATGGTGATTACGAGAGTTCTACAGAGTTCAACAGCGTGTCTTTTGGGGATCTGCAGAAGTCGTTAGAAGTCTTCTACAATGAGGGAGGCATTCCATCTTCCTACAGCCTGCTATAATTTGAGCAGCTACTTGCAGACAAGCAAAGAGGGATATTCAAGAATCCAAAATGAGAGAAAATTCTAGTGTTATTGGAAATGAAGCGTGATAAGACTTTATTTTATAATGCCAGAGACGTGCAGTTATTACTTATATTTTATTTTAAGCCGGCCAATGTTTTTTATATTATGTAAGCTACTTTGTTTGACCATTTTGCTAGGCGGGAGCTAGCACTTGTGCGAGGCCGAGCTGTATAAGGCCTAGGGTTATAATTAATGATATGTTGCCAATATGTTCGTTGTGACCTTTTTGGAATGTGGAGAACAGATCCGAAGCAACGACCTGAGAAAAGCTGATAAATGATTTCGGTGGGTAGCATGATATGAAACTGCATAGTTACACGAGTCAATGTTCACAAATTCATGGGCTCTTTTCAAAGTGCCTTTGGGAAACTGGTTGTAGCCAGTAATATGAGGCATTAACAAAGTGTGCGTTCATATGTGCGTATGCGCCTCTTCTATTGATAATGTATCATAACCCAAGTCTATGAAGGACTTGGTATAGAGACGTCTGTCAGAGAAAGGCAAGATGCCAGGGGAAGCTTTGCAAAAATTTATTTATATTTTGTGAGTGAAATATTCTGGCTGCATGGGTGAGTTATACTACTTTAGCCAAAGGGGTGGCTTGTTGTCTGTTTGACATTTATAAGAATATCTAATCTTTAACCTTTGTTGTTAAACTTATGTGTACTTACGAGTGCATTTCTCGTGTCTCTGAAACAGACGATTCTGGCGGAACTATGGGTTCTGGCAAAGGGGGGGACCTAGAGGGTCCCGATGGGAGAATAGACATTTGGTGTGACCATTACTGTTTTAGACATTTTAATGTTGGGGGTTTAACTGAATTAAGTTAGTCTGTGAGACCTGATTGATTTACTATCTTTCCGTTGTTAAATAAATGTATTTTTGTAATGCAACTCTCTCATTTGATTACTTGTTAGAATGGAGAGAAAGAGGTGGAGAGAGAGAGAGAGAGAGAGAGAGAGAGAGAGAGAATGTATTGCTTAGAGAGAGAGAGAGAAAGAAAAGTCGCGAGCCGTTGGTCGCTTGGAGAGAAAGAGAGAGAGAGATTTGTGTGTTGGTTTGCCTGACACTTGGAGTTACACGTTTACCAAATAAATAACGACATTAATATCCCGTTAACAGATGTGGTGGCTTTTGAGGGTTACATATATTAAATATATATTATTTATATTATATATTATATATCTATATATATATATAAATATATATATATATATAATATATGTATATATTATTTTATATTAATTATATATATAATATAATATATATATATATATATATATATTAACTTGCAATTGATGAGGATCATATAATATATATAGATATATGTATATAGTCTATGGTTATATATATATAGAGATATATGTCTAGATAATAATATTATATTATAGATTAAGTATATATTTAATAATAATATCTCATATATATATTTAAGACTTTGCATTGATGAGGTCATATAATATATATAAAATAGTGCACTAGTGTAATGGTTAAAGTAATGAACTCAGGTGTTGTCATGCCTATACAGTACAGAAACTATACACAAGGGCAGTACCAAACATTCACTCCTCTTAGTTTTAAGTTTTGGCCTCTCATAATGGAATCACTACCTTAGACATAAACATAAAGAATTCTGTGCCAGAGAATATTCATACATGAAACAATTGGTTAATAAACCAAGTACGAGGGTTAAAAGATTTTCGATATACAAGACGATCAGAATTCTCGGGTTATGTTTATGTTCACATATTCAGAGGATGTTAGAAACCTCGCAATTTGGTCATTTTAAAGAGTTCTTAGCTAAGCCACACCAAAAAAATAAATAGCGTATAATGACAACAAATAACACCGGCAGCTTTCTCATCATTGGCTAGTTCAAAATGAAGATGTCCAGTGACATCTCCAGAAAGGAAACTACTGCTGTACACGTTGAGATGGTAGTCAAGAGTCACTTAGGATACTTTGAAGCTGAGCATGAATCAGTCGACTGCTGCTAACCAGTCGAATCCTGAGTTACGGCGGATCCCGACAATAACCGGGAAGTGTGAGTCCCGGCAGAGTTAACGTTGATGCTGCAAAGATTTGTGAATTGTTTTTAATTGCATTCCTGAGTAAAAACCAATGAAACAAAGAATTTTTTTAAACAGCCCTTGTCCACTGATATTTGGTTCTTTGCTCTTCATTACATACTAAAATGGACAGGATTTCAACTGACTGGCAAAATAGGCAAGTTTGTTAACAGGAAAAATATAAAAATGCGTGTTTGTTGACCCACTCACACATTTCCACTTTTTCCGTTTTTTATTCTCTCCTCTAGCCAATATATCTAACACTCATATAATGGAAAAGGATGGAATTCTAGTAGTTCTCTGTGTAAGTGGATCTTTCCTGACTTGTTTTACAACTTTCTGTTGCTTAGTCCCTTCTACTGAAGTACTTACGCCCATTCACTATTGCTGGTGTTCTCTTCTGCTTCTTCGGCAAATGGGAAACATTAAATGCAAGAGTCTGCTATGAGCAAGCAAAGTTCTTCCCCTGGGGATTTTGGCTTCTTACGAACGGCACGTGCTCCACCCCAAGTAATCTCTCGTGTGGGGTATCAGTCTATAGTCTAAAGTTTTCCTATGACAAATGATCCGGTTCTCACTTCCATTCTTTATTCGATCCAGTTCCATATTGGAAGATTTAAACTCAACTTGTTTTACAGATATTATTTCGGTCACTGTCCTTGGGAACATGTAGGTTGTGCATTTATTGTATACTTCAAGCTTTACAGTATTCAGAATTCTTTGCCTTCTTCATCGCTTTCTGAATCTCCCAAACTGGCTCATTATGGGGAGCAGGTCCGTCGTCACATTTATTGTAGGATCGATCTTGCTTTGTACAGTCTTGTCTCTCTCGAGTTGAACTCTGAAATATATATGTGTGTGTGTGTGTGTGTGTGTGTGTACATACACACACACACATACACACGCACACACACACACACACACACACACACACACACACATATATATATATATATATATATATATATATATATATATATATATATATATATATATACAGGGTGGGCCAAAAGTAGGCCTCACAGTTAAAACAGTATAAAAAATAATTTATTAAACGCATAAAATTTTTCAGACATGAATAAGTGGCATATTTAAGAATGAGTGACATGAAAAGGATAAAAATAAGTAACATGTATTAATGTCACAGTATTAATTTTCTATTGAAGATTACTTTGAATGAGAAACAGTTCATGAAGTAACTGTGAGGCTACTTTTGGCCCACCCTGTATATATATATATATATATATATATATATATATATATATATATATATATATATATATCTTTGCACACCACTTGTTAAATGAAACTAAAAACTTGCATAGGATGCTTTTGTTGCATGAGAACTGACAATGCAGGAGAACCAAAATCTTTTGGAAATAAACACCTGGTTGCTATCGAAAACCTTTTGCTCCGTCCTTATACCAGTGTTGTTGTGTAACACCGCAAGAAACGAATTTTATAGTAACATTCTATTTAAAAATTTTATTTTAAGAAAAGCTAGGTAAAACCAAGGTAAATAACTCATTAAGTGCCTCAACGTGCGTAAAACTGGACTCCTTACAGGATAGGAGTTTTGTATAGTTCTCCGTCAGAAAAATCTAAAAGAAGATCTCTGTCAAAGCGGGCAAATAGTCGGATATCTAGATCTATTATTGCAGATGTCTTCCTTCTGGTTATTCTGTTGGAATAATCTAGAAGACTGGCTCTGCAGAAAGTCAAGTATGCTATGTCCCTTGATGAAGACTTCTAATAGAAGATCTCTTTGAAAGCGGGCAAATAGTCGGATATCTAGATCTATTCTAGCAGATGTCTTCCTTCTGGTTATTCTGTTGGAATAATCT
This sequence comes from Macrobrachium nipponense, assembly GCF_015104395.2. Taxonomy (NCBI): domain Eukaryota; kingdom Metazoa; phylum Arthropoda; class Malacostraca; order Decapoda; family Palaemonidae; genus Macrobrachium; species Macrobrachium nipponense. The sequence continues at coordinate 86,350,485 of NC_061110.1, read as the reverse complement.
AGAAGACCGGCTCTGCAGAAAGTCAAGTATGCTATGTCCCTTGATGAAGACTCTTCTAGTAGAAGATCTCTGTCAAAGCATAATCAATCAAAATTTCTCTGTGCTTGTGAGAAATATTTGCTGAACTCTCCAGTAGTTACACACGTCATTATAGTTATAATGACTCAAATTGTTTTCAAAAATATACTCATTGGCTCAAGTATCTTTTCGTACCAATTGTCAAATAAAACGACAAACTTGCACTGAATACTTTTATCACAAGAGAACTGATAATGCACAAGGAAAACCAAAATTTTTTACAAATATGCACCTGGTTGCTATCGAAAGCCTTTTACTTCATCCTTATGCAGATGCTGCAGTGTAACACGAGAAGAAATTACTGTATAGTGATATTCTACTTTAAAATTTATCGTTTTAAGAAAAATGAGGAAAAATCAAAGCAATTGACTTAGAAGTGCTTCAACATTCATAAAATTGGACACCTTACAGGATAAGAATTTTGTATTGTTATTCCGTGACAAAGATCATTGCCGTTACAAGAACGAACGTCTCTGAAGCCATTGGTCAAAGACCCGTTCTCCCTCGCGCTCTTCTTCTTCTTCCTGTACTCTTAACTCTCAACTCGAGATGGTTGGATGATACCCACATCTGTGCAAGGGCAGCACTCCTGTCTGGCTTCGATGAAGATGACGATGCTGGTCACGCTGCGTATGGTAGTCTTGCTAGGGGCACGGTTTAGACCGTGGCCAGGGCATTCGCAGCATCGGTCTAGATTGATAGCGAGTTTCCCTGGAGCTTGTCGCTTTGCTCGTGATGGATCGGTCAGGGACGAGAGCAGCAAAGGCTCCTGGTGGGAAAGGAAATTGTAAGTTTTCCTCTTAGTAAAACACAGGATTATTTGGAAATATGGGTTTTTATATAGTTTACAAGTGCATGAGATGATCGCCGAATATGGTTGTATTCCAAAATGACTGGAAAGCTGAGTATTTTATAGCTATGGTGACACAGAATTCGACTTTAAAACTTTAATCATTTAGAATCGAATATAAATGCCTAGAAAGCTCAACTACTGGTGCAATATGTACGAAACCATAGCTATGAACAGCGGCTTCTGTCACTGAAGAAGAGAGGGGCCTGGGCTTGGGGGGGAGAGGGTAATTGCGAGGGGAAAAGAAAATGATGGAGATCATGGTCCGGACGACAGTCTCCCGTACTCAAGGGACCTTGCTGAGACTCATCCGTTCAGCATCGCAACGAACTAAAATGAGCCGATTCAAAAGAAATCCTATTTATTACTGCATTACTACGTTACTAGTATAATATCAGTACTACTATTTACTCACTGAGGCCTCATGATAGCATTTCAAACAATATAGATTCGGTAACAAGCAAGCTAATTTAACTATCTTGTATGAACAGGTGGTTCAGCCCTCGTCCTTTTCAGAATATGCTTAAATTAACCCATATATGTATGTTATATATACATATATGTATATATACACATATGCATGTATACATATATTGTGGGCAAAAGAATGACTTATTTCCCTCGCATTTTCACCGACCTCCAACAGGCGTTAGTTTCCGGCTGTGACAAAGAATTTATGGATGAGGTTGCTACCCCATCATTCTGTTACCCACAACAGGAGTAAAGGGGCGATATATCTTTCGTACCTCAGGAATGAGACACAGACAGGCAGACAAAAAGAGAGAGAGAGAGAGAGAGAGAGAGAGAGAGAGAAGAGAATTGTTTCTATGGCAAAAAAAAAAGGCTATGCAAATCTCATGGCCATTTGGATTTGTAGAAAGATAGACAAGAGATTTTGTTCTACGAGAGAGAGAGAGAGAGAGAGAGAGAGAGAGAGTTGTTTGTATGCCAAAAAAGGCTAAGCAAATCTCATAGCCATTTGCATTTGTAGAAAGATGGACGAGAGATTTTGTTCTACTGGAGAGAGAGAGAGAGAGAGAGAGAGAGAGAGAGAGAGAGAGAGAGAGAGAGAGAGACAGAGAGAGAGAATTGTTTGTATGACAAAAAAAGCCTAAGCAAATACTCAGGATCATTTGCATTTGTTGAAAGATGGACAAGAGGACATTCGGCGTCTCCTGTTATTTCTAAAAGCCTGCGACCACAAACGTATCGAAAATTCGCGTGCACCGTAATTATTGAGAGAGAGAGAGAGAGAGGAGAGAGAGAGAGAGAGAGAGAGACTCTTTTCTCTTGTACCTTTATTTCCGTCTTTCTTGAAATTGATGTTTTTTCCTATACAGTGAAATTTACGAAAGGTCTGGTTGACATTAAAGTGTTCGGTCGCCGAAGACAAAAGGTAAATTTCCTTGAGTTTTGCCCGATTTACCGCTCTAATTATAGCGAGAAAATTTTGAAAGATATGTCCTTCATTTATATACCTGATGAAGAATAAAACCGTGATATTGCTAACAGCCAAAGGCTGTTAAGGCAACTATACATTTTCTCAACCGGTATCATCTGCTATTACGTCAACTCAATGTTATACAGCAACCTTGAATCACTCATCCTATTATGTCAAGCTAAATAGTACTTGTAACCTTGTCTCTATTACGTCAAGGTTAATATTATACCGCAATCTTATCTCTCTTAATCACTCATCTACTATTTGTCTTTCAATGATGCGAAATTAAAAAGCAATAATAAAACTTCGTTTTATCGGTGTCACCAATATCGGTGAGATAAAGGAAGTGTCCAGTTCACTGATTCTCTTACTTTATCTGCAATAGGAATACTTTTTTTTTTTGGCATCGCTTCGCTTGTCTGACAATCCATTCAGAGTTTCTTGAATAATGCTCAAGAAGCCTTATTGTCCACGAAATTATTTTATATCTAATCCATTTAAGGGGCTTTGCAAGAGTAACTTAAGCACGACTGTAAAATTTTCCGTTAATTTATTCATTTATTTATTTATATATTATTTTTTTTTAGTAACTTTCCCGTTATTTGTCTATTTTTATAAGTAAGCCGACATGACTAACAACCCAATTCTTTCATCTAGCTAAGTCCTCACAATGATTAAGAAAGAGAAGGAAATAAATGGGAAGAAAGGTTTGGGCACGAAATAGATAGGCCTGCCAATTGGAGGATGGAAGTTTATAGAAATCGGGAGAAAATGTAAGTAGAAAAGAATGACAAAGCATGGCAACATACAGAGAGAAAAAGCCACCGGACCGAACAAATAGAGAAATATTGATCAGTTAATATCAACAGCTAAGTGTGATGGTAACACAGGAACTTCTCTTGGTTATTTTCAGAATTTTATCTACAAATATAGCGATAGTAAATTCCACGCTAATTTTTTGTTTCATTCTCTGCAAATTTGCCGATCAAGCAGATAAATCCTTAGCCTGCTTTTAATGTAGTTTGGACAGTATAAGTAGCCTGGTAATGATAACATTAAAATCTGAAATTTAATACGAAAACAGTAGTTTTGATAGATGCGTTTTGCTAAAACTACTGCAGTTTGCAACCAAAGAAAACAAATGGCCTAGCCACGTCTTTTGAACTAGCCTTGAATGGAGTTAAGCCTACACAGGCCTATCTGTCGGAAGCCATACATAATCTGTGCGCTTCCCACGAAAGCTCCTCATTGCGTAAATAGTAGTAGCAGTAGTAGTAATAGATGTGATTTGCCTTTGAAACGGCTCCTTTTATTTTGCTGCGATGCTAAACGGACCATGAATCTCCATCATTTCCTTTTTCCCCTCGTTATTACCATCTCCCCCCTACCCAATCCCCGGCTCTCCCTATGTAACAGAAGTCGCTTTTCATATCTATGGCTAAGTATATATTACACACGTAGTTAAGGTTTCTGGGTATTCATATTCGATTCTAAATAGTTAAAGTTTTAAACTGGAAGTCTGAGTCACATAGCTCTCAAATACTCAATTTTCCGGTCACATGTGAATGCTATCTTATTCGGCATTCCTCTCATGTACTTGTAGACTATATAAAAACATATATCCTTAAATAATTACGTGTTTTACCAAAAGGAAAACTTACAATTTACTTTCCCGAGAGGAGCCCATGTTGCTCTCGTCCCTGGCCCACCCATCACGAGTAAAGCGAGTAGCTCCAGCTCCAACTCCAAAGGCAATATGCTGCATCTGCTACATTTTCACCGATGGGCATTTTTCGGTTGCGTGTTGCATTTGCAGAACGACTAGCATTAGAATTACACGTAGTTTATTGGACAGCCCCTCCCATCCTGAGAGGCGGAGCATCAGTAAAAGATACATATAAAGGACACACAAAAGGGTTGAGCCATATACTGGAGCACCCCTGTCATCAGTAGTACTATGATTTAACGTTGAAGTGAGCAGTTCGAGCTAAACAATCATATATATGTATATATATATATATATATATATATATATATATATATATATATTATATCTGTGTGTGTGTGTGTGTGTGCAAATTCCACGTCATATTAATGTAGCTTGGCTATGTATGAAACATTGTAATTATTAGTGCCTGGCATGTGTATGCGATTTTACCGCTGTTACCATCATGGTAACATTTCTGCTATCATGTAAGAGTTATGTTATTGTCACTACCATTATTCAACTTCAGACGAGTGTTTTTAGGTGAAGATATCACTCCGTTCTTTTGTGGATTTGTTGTTTAAATATAAAATATATATATATATATAATATATATATATATATATATATATATATACACACACACACAACACACACACACACACACACACACATATATATATATATATTATATATATATATATATATATATACTATAATATATATATATATAAGTCATATCACATTACCGTGATTCATATACATATATCGAGCTACAATGTCTTTAATATCTAATTCGCTCTACCTCGGAATTAATATATTTTCATATATGCTTAACCGAAGGGAATTTTTTTTCTCGATAATAGATTTACCTGTACTTGGGCGCGAACGCAGGTACATTCAAATCCAGGCACGTCAGGGAAGCTCTACCACCCCACCACCGCGAGAGGTGGGGTGGTAGAGCTTTTCCCTGAACGTGCCTGGATTTGAATGTACCTGCGTTCGCGCCCAAGTACAGGTAAATCTATTATCGAGAAAAAAATTCCCCTTCGGTTAAGCATATATGAAATATATTAACTCCCCCGAGGTAGAGCGAATTAGATATTAAAGGACATTGTAGCTCGATATATATATATACTATATATATATATATATATATTATATATATATATATATATATATGTATGTGTGTGTGTGTGTGTGTGTATATTATATATATATATATATATATATATATATATATATATATATATATATATATATATATATATATATAATATATATATATATATATATATATATATTATTACATTTAAACAAACAAAAATACACAAAAGAACGGAGTGATATCTTCACCTAAAGAACACTCGTCTGAAGTTGAATAATGGTAGTGACAATAACATAGCACTTACATGGTAGCAGAAATGTTACCAATGATGGTAACAGTGGTAAAATCGCATACACATGCTAGGCGCTAATAATTACAATGTTCATAGCCAAGGCCACATTAATTATGAACGTGGAATTTGCACAAGATCACATATGCATAACAGATAGAAAAACGATAACAGTGTCTGTAATTATTACATTAATAACCATATTCCTAATGTGTCACTTTTCGATGCCACATTAAAAGTCTATTTTGCCATTAAAAAATTTTTAAACCTTTTAAAAATGTCACTGATGGACTCTCCTGTAAGTAGGTGTATTACTTTGGCGTTCCAGAGTTGAGGGTTAAGAGCGCGGGAAGAAGCAGAAGAAGAACGCGAAGCAGAACGGGACTTTGATCAATGGCTTCTGTGATGCTCGCTCTTGTAAAGGCAATGATTTTTGTGATGGAAGAACTTTACGTAATTCTTATCCTATAACGTGTCAATTTTATGCACGTTGAAACACTTAGTCATGTACCCGGTTTTGTCTAACTTTTCTTAAAATTTTTTAGTATAAAGTTACTATAAATTTATTTCTTGTAGCGTTATACAGCAACATTAGTTTAAGGATGAAACAAAAGGTTTTCGATAGCAACCAGGTGTTTATTTGCAAAATATTTTGGTTTTCCTTCTGCATTCTCAGTTCTCATGTGATTAAGGCATCCTATGCAAGTTTTTAGTTTCATTTAACAAGTGGTGTGTAAAGACAGTTATGCCAAAGAGTATATTTTAGCCTTTAAAAATGTAATGACGTATTGCAACTACATGAGAATTTAGCAAATACTTTTCAGAACCACAGGAAATTATGAATTTGTTTTTCTGAGAGTATTATACCGAAAGTCATCACAGGAATTCCTCGCTCCAGCTCAAAAAATGGAAAATGTTATGTGAAATTCTGAAGAGAAGAGATTTACAAACTCAAACGGAATTCTTCAAGATATACACTCCTAATTTTTTCTGAATTTTTAGGTGATGAAAAATGCTTATATTAGCTCTCACTTCGAAGATGAACTTCACTAGTAAAACCGCTGTTCAGTGGTTATACCATAGATGTTCCTTTGACCAATGTTTTTCGGAGAGATTGTCAATATACCTTATATTAATGATTGGTAGATTTCGAGAATAGTGGCCAGTCAACCGGAATATATATATATATATATATATATATATATATATATATATATATATATATATATATAATATATATATATATAATATATATATATATATATATATATATATATATATAAAACACCCCCCCTTTTGACAAAACTATACAAATTGACAACTCTTACCTGTGGCAAGCATGTCACTAGGCTATAAAGCTCATATAGATACGTTATCATATAAATAAGTTATCATTCCACTCTCCTGGTTTAGTCGAAGTGATCACTCCAAGACGCAAAATGTCAATTGTTACATTGTATTAGTCAAGTTTAGAGAATCCCGTCTTAGTATCATGGTATAGAGCCTATCTGTAATAAAGATATATTCGTTACATTTCTTATAACATAATATTAAGTAAAGGGATACACTTCACACTTCTCTCTTTTCAAAGGCAACTGTTTCGAAGTCCTTTAAAATATGTGCCATACCTTGAGATGGGGTTTTCTCCCAACACTTGGCGTTCCCTCGACCGTCTTTCTTCCTGTCACAAAGGAATGTGTCTTTCCCTCAAGTGCCTTGATCGGTCAGACCTATGATATACGTACAAACGAATGTACATACCCACAATGCCTCAAAACCGCCTGTGGCAACAGTACGGACAGCCACCAGCTTAAAACGCATACGCATCAGATTCCTTCATTCAAGAAGGCTGTCTCTACAGCGCTCTCTGTCTCCAAGCAAGAGCAGCTGATACAGTATGTAATTCAATAACACATCAATTCATACTTGTAAGATGGCTCGGCCACCTATGTCCTTTGTTCACTCCTGTCGCACACCACATCAGCAAGTAATGCACAATGTATCAATTTGCCACATGATTTAGGGCTACCTCCGTTGCTGGAGCCCTTGTGCCTCGCCAGATGCACAGAAGTTTAAGAACTCTAGCGCGCAAATTGTGATCAGTATAACACCGAGCATGAACACAATTACTGGAATTGTGTAACATTCATTGATGAAAAGCTCATCCTCGTCACTAAATTAAGCAGAACTCGACGAATAGTTGTAGACACTGGTCGAGTACGTAAACCACCTCGAAACCACTCAGCACGCGCCTTTATTCAGCGTCTGCGACCCTCGTGAGTGTATCCAACAACCCCCGTCGTGAAACAGTAGATGTGACGTTTTCTACTGAAGGAAACGGGGTCACCACCCCATTGTCAAGGAAATATCCTGTGACTTCCATGCAAGTGCTACTTGCACCCGCCTCATAGAAGATTGTAGACTCCTGATTTATCCCAGAGCGTATCCTGAGACGATATACCAATGACATCTCATCCGTTGCAAAGGCAGTCCATAGAATTGCCATTCGTGTGTAGACTCAACTCGACCTCTGGTACTGTAGAACGAAGTCATTTCCATCGTCACCATCACGTGAAGTTGGGAATTCTCTAAAGTCATCGTGTACCCATATTTAAAAAGTCTACATGATCATGAAATAACTAAAGTCTTGCTTTACCCCACAAATCTGTCATTAATTAATATACTCAATCTCCTAGTCAAATATTAAAAATTCCCCTCTAAACAAAATATAATCTTTACCACACTATCAAAAGAGAACCCATAATGTTTAACAGCAAAAACCCCTTTTATTTTTTATATAACTAACCTACATGAAATATAATGCCGAACACCCTTTCTATCCAACTCACATCCCTGACAAATTATATCTCCTATCTAAAATAGAAATGCTATTTAGAGCTTAACACCAATTACGACATCTCTCGTAGGAAAAGAAAAAAAAGAAAAAAAAGATAATAACAACAATTATAAGTGAACTTTCCCCCATTACACAGCACACATAAGAGAAGAAAAAACATATATAATTCAACATTTTCCTCAAATTGCAATATCCCATCGACCAGAAACGACCGGAAACAACCCCCTTATGTGATACATCTCCGTGGAATGCCATAGTCAACAGAGAATAGTGCAAATCTCTGAGTAATTCAACTTCAAAGGAAAAAATCAGCAACCGGATTCATCACAGCATTATCAGCAAAAATCCACCTGTGAACACCTCAGGTGCTTTGAACCGCACTATAGATTTGTCTAGTCAGACCTGCAATGCCAGAAACCATTATTCTCCAAAAGAATTCTATACTGACACCATATAATCACATTCCACAAATTTATTATCAGGACATCACCAAGGTGCCCTCCCCCCAAAAAAAAAATTGTCCTTAAATCATAACACCTCACGACATTACCCCAATTATGTAAAACCACAATGCAGAAGTGTCATTCGCCCCAATAATCACAACACAAAAAGAAATTCAGCCCCAAATTTCATACACACAGGAATTATCACATGTTTATCATCACATTTCTCAGCCAAAACAAAAATTCACCATATTTCCAAACAACTTCCCACATGAAATATTAACCCCAAAATCTTACGCCAAACCGCCGCAGACTTGCGCATAATAAGAAAAAAACAGTTGAAGGAAATGAAAGAGAAAAAAAACGTTAAAACATTTCACCACCAAATTGCAAAAACCAGACAGCAAGAGAAAAAAGAAAAAAAAATGCAATCTGCGAGACAATATATTAATCACCCCAACCAATTCTTTTCAATTTCCAGATATGTGTTAACCTCGATCGACCTGTTTTTTCCTCTAAGACTACAAATCTGTTTCGAATTTTTTCCTCAATGACTTTAAAAGGACCTTCAAATTTAGGGCCTAATTTGTAGTTCAGTTCATTTATCACGTTAAGTTTTAAAAATACCTTGTCTCCAACATTGATCTTGGGATCAGATGTTTTACTAATATTTTTCTGTACCATCTCTCTGGTTGTGGATTCGAGATTACGGCTGAGACAAGCATGTCTCTCTCTCACTGTGGATACCAACGCCTCGATCGTATCCTCCCCATGATGAGGTATAGTTAGCAAATCAAATGTGCCTCGTGCTGGACAACCAAATAAAGCTTCAAATGGAGACATTTTAATGGAATCACTAACCATAATGTTAATACTATGTCGAACAACATCACCATATCTGTCCCAATTCTTATCATTACCACCTACAGTTTTCCTGAGAGCCTCGAGCACTTTCCTATTTGCTCGTTCACACAACCCATTAGCCTCAGGTCTGTATAGAATAATTGTTACTGTCTGAATCCCCATGACTTCCGCTAAACATTCCAAAGTTTTGTTCACAAATTCTCTACCACTGTCGGTCAATAGAACTTCGGGAGAGCCATATCTGCAAACGATACCATTGAAAAATGCTACGGCTGCTTCTTCAGCCGTTTTATGCTTAAGTGGGAAAATTTCTACTATCCTTGTAAGTTCATCTATTATCACCAACAAGTACTTGTTCGCATACCTAAACTCACAAAAATTTCCCAGGATATCCATTTGTATTCTCTGAAAAGGTCTACTCGGTATAGGATACGATCCTAATTTGCATGAAGTTATTCTTGCAGGCTTACATGCGTTGCACACAGTACAATTTATCACAAAATTTTCCACATCTTTCCCCATATTTTTCCAAATGTATTTAGCACGAACCTCACCATACGTTTTTTTCTATTCCTAAGTGTGGACTACCGAACCTGCAATGAACTATATCCAAAACCACTAGAATTAGGACTTTCGGAATTACGATGTGTCGTATCTCCTTTACTTTCACTGGTTCTCAATTTATCTTTAATTTTCCTAACCAATAGATTACCTTCTAACTCCAAACCCAAAAAAGGCAACTTATAACGTTTCCTGACTAATTCCCCTCTAAGAAACGCTTTCGCGTCTGCTAGAATCTCGTCTTCATCTTGCCTTTGCTCTATGAGAGATATATCCCATTGTATAGCCTCGCTAGTGACTTGCGCGACTTGGAACTCTTCCGTGTCGTGAAAACTTCTACTAAGAGCATCTGCAACTACGTTAAATTTGCCCTCTATATATTCTAGCTTTGCATCGAAGTCTCTGATAGTTAAAAACCATCGAGCACTTTTAGGCGACAAATCCTGTTTATTAAAAAGATCTAATAATGCTTGTGGTTTGTAAGAACTTCTACTTTGTTCCCCATCTGTAACATTTTAAAATGAACCAAGCTCGACACTATTGCAAAGGCTTCTTTATCTATGGTAGCCATTGATCTCTCGTTGCTGCCCTTTGTCCTGAACTTCCTGCTATGGGATGGAATTTCCCATCAAACTTTTGCATAAGGCAAGCACCTATACCTTCCTTGCTTGCATCATTCACTAATGTAAAAGGTTTGCTAAAATCTGGAAACTTCAAAACAGGGGGATTCATTAGCGCATCCTTGAGCTTTTGAAAACTCTCCGCCTGGGGTTCCTTCCATTGAAATTGAATGTCTTCCCGCAAACATCAGTTAGGGGAGCTGCTGTATTAGAGAACCCTTTCACAAACCTCATGAAGAAACCGGCGATACCCAGGAATGACTTAATCTCTTTCTTTGATCTGGGGGTGCAAAAATTCACTATTGCTTTGACTTTTCGTCATTTACTCTAACCCCTTCCTTAGATATGACATGGCCTAGATATATGACTTGCTTTTTCAGGAACGAACACTTAGCTAGCTTAATTTTCAACCCCGCTAATCTAAGCCTCCTAAGTACTTCTGTAAGCACTTCCAGGTGTTGCGCGATCACGTCTGTTGCAACCAATATGTCATCCATATACACAAAAACATTTTTGTCCAATAACCCGTGAAAAACTGTGTTCACCAACCTGGTAAAAGTCATCGGACTGTCCAATAAACCGAAAGGCATTTGCATAAATTCATAGTGTCCCTTGGGCACTGAAAAAGCTGTAAATTCCTTGCTACTTTCACTAAGCGGGACCTGCAAAAAACTCTGTGCCAAATCAATTGAGCTATAAATATTATGTCCCCGATTTCAACAAAAGATCTGGTATGCATGCGACTGGATAGCGGTCAGGGATCGTCTTTTCATTTAAAAGTCTAAAATCAATGCATACAAGGACAGAACCGTCCTTCTTAGGCACTACTAACAAGGGAAAGCTGTAAGGAGACGTGCTAAGTCTAATGATTCCTTCTTCCTCCCATCTATTGACTTCTTTCTCTACCTGTTCTCTGATTTTGAAAGGTATGCGGTATGCAGGAATATAAATAGGTCTTGTGCCACTCTCCAAATTTACCTTATGCTCTAACACATTAGTCAACCCCAATTTATCACCTTGTAAGGCTACTGTATCCCCAAATTCTGCCAAGAGCTCGCTTATCGCTTCAACATGTTCACTATAATCCGCATTAGCTAAATGTTCTCTAAATATTCGTTTCCTTGATTGCATTTCTGCCTCTGAAAACTCAGGTTTCACCTCTACAATAGCCACTGAACCAGTATCACGACTCCAATCTTAGAAATCCAATATATATGTATTCCTCTGGTATCTCCTAACTGTATCACTACAGTTTAGTAATTCTAACCACGCGGTCCCATCCTTGGATAGACTGTTCACCGATGCCGTGCTAATAACCCCTCTAAGCCTCTCGCTATTTTCAATAACACACATCCGTAGGTTTTCTCACTTCCCTCAATTTGACTTTTACCATATTCTTTGAACCGGGTAATAACACAATATCCTCCGATAAAACACCTCTATATTTGTGGTTTGTATCTCCCCTTTCTACCACCCCGTACACATTACCACCCTTAGTATGATCCCCAGCATTGTTAGTATCAGAAATAACATCAATATTAGTATCAACATCACCATCCATAATATCATCACCACAATTGTTATCACCGTGAACTTCGATAGAATCCCCGCCATTATTATCACCAAGCACATCTCCTTTTTCAATAATCTCTATGTCATCTGTTCTAATCATGTCCTCATAAGGAAGAAAAACACCAGGTATTCCAACTGTTATCCCATTAACACCCGCATGGATCGAAATCTTGTGTCTCCTACACGCAGGATGACCCAGCGAAAGTCTGTTGCCCAACGCAATTCCTTTCAATACCAAAAATGGTTCTGTTAGTACTCTGTCACCGATTAAATACCCTGGGTTGTACACAACCCAGGGTATTTAATCTATGGGCTTGCACATCACTCACCGTCTCCCTTGAGGGTTGCAAAGGGTAATTGGAGAACATGGATTGATACAAATTATAGTCCATTAAATTTATAGACGCTCCTGAGTCTATAATTATATATCAGGATATCCACATCCCCTACTGTTCCATAAACTATAGGCCTGTGCTCTGGGGCGTCCCCCACAAGACCACACTGGCACGTACTAATCACCTGTACCCTTTCTGTTGATCGGCCTTCCAAAAATTTCGCCGATCCCTTTGCCCTCTGGTTTGACCTGCCTGGGAACTCCTCTCATTATAACTCCCAGAACTTTGAGGTGTAGGCCTCTCATCTCTCCGTATCTGAGACGGACAAGATTGCCAATAGTGATCCGTACTCTTACACATTCCACAATATTTAGCTCTACACAATTTCTTTGGATGCCCTGGTTTATTGCAGTTGAAACAGCGCAACTGCTGTTGCCTTTGATCGATCGATCTTTTGTTATATTCAACTTTTGCACACAGACGGGAGGAGAAAATTCTGTCTCTTTGCACCCTATTCCTAGGGCCTGTCCTATTAAAAATTGTACTATCTAAAGTGGGACATTTAGACATATGTTTCTCAATTTGGGCATAAAGTAATTCTTTGTCTGAAGTAGGTTCAATCTTTACATCAAAGCTATTCACTATTGCATCCGGTACATCGTGCAAGAACATCGAGAAATGGATCAGTTTATGTAAGTTATCAAGTGAGACACTACTTCCTGTAACCCATTTAGATGTTTTCAATTTTCCTACCCAATCTGCCACTGAGTCAAAAAGTTTTGAACTATGTTCTACGAAGCTATTAGTGCCCTTCCGTATTTTATAAAGACCCCTGAGGTCCCTCACCATATCTCCGTGTTCCTTTGAGCCATAAGTTGTTTTCAAAAATGCTTGCCAATCAGTCCAGGTACGACATTTTGCAAATTGGACACTTCTGCAACGATGACAGAGGTCACCTTTATTGAAATCTAGCAAAGCTTTCGCCTCTCTAGACACCTCTATATCGTCCGTTATATTTTTTGCGCTTAAATAATTGTTCACACCTTCAATAAAAATTTGCACTGGCTGGGATAACACACCATCTATGGTTCCCCTGAACAGGCTCACGCCCACACTCACGTTTGTTACGTGATGTAGCAGCGTTGTGGAACTCTTAGCATCCACCATTTTCCTCTCTGTATGGAAGCTTTTGTGTTCTATAACATTCCCCGACCTCAATAACATTAATATATTTATATACACACAAAACCCAATCCCAAAAAATTAATACAAATTTCCCCCAATAACGGATAACAAAAAAACAAAACAAAAAAACACCCCTCGCGCCCAGCTGTTCGCAGAACAAGGTCACACGGATATAAAAAAAAAAATAGGGAGGGGACAAAAAAAAAATTGTGAAGCGCATTGCTGAGCGTATCAGCTCAGCAACGAAGTTCCCCCGTCACCCAGACTCACACACTCAAGTTCTCGCTTTCCTCTCTCTCTCTCTCAGGGGGTGACTCATAACAACCAAAAACCCTCGCTCATATTATTACAAAAAAACCCAATGTCCGTCGAATTTCCTTGACATCTAAACAAAAACACCCTTCAAGTAAATTCATCACAAACAAAAAAAAAGGAATCAAAACAAAACTAAAAATAAAGAAGGAGAAAAGAAGAAAACAAACATAAAATTACACTCACATCTTCATATGACTGGAAACCGAATTTGTATACTCATCGCAAATATGCGTAGCCTATTCACCACACTCGCGAAACACTTTAATATGTCAAAAATTACACTTTTTTCCCCTCACGGTTTTAAAGCGCTGGTTTTCATGAATCACTAACCGGCTAACACTGAGATGCAGAGAGATACCCAAGTAACCCAACGCTTCGAACACCACACCAAACCATTCAATCAGCAAAAAGAACCCAAAGTTGCCTGTGACATGATTATAACCCCTTTTCCTACCAAAAAATATATGTCTAACTAGTCACCAGTCTCTTCAGAGGCGTGGGTTCGAATCCCACCGCTGCCACATATTGGCAACTCTTACCTGTGGCAGCAGGTGCCCTCTATCTGCAAGCATGTCACTAGGCTATTAATCACATAAATACAAAAATATACTATTTATTACCCAAAGCAGATGAACATAAAATAGAACAAAATGATTAATAAGTCATAGTGACAAAAACCTAAGTCAGCCCCACAAAGAAAACTATTAAGTTATCATTCCACTCTCCTGGCTTAGTCTAAGTAATCACTCCTACACTCAAAATGTCAATTGTTACATTGTATTAGTCAAGTTTAGAGAATCCCGTCTCTAGTATCATGGTATAGAGGCCATCTGTAATAAAGATATATTCGTTACATTACTTATAACATAATATTAAGTAAAGGGATACACTTCACGCTTCTCTCTTTTCAAAGGCAACTGTTTCAAAGTCCTTTAAAATTTGTGTCATACCTTGAGATGGGGTTTTCTCCCAACACTTGGCGTTCCCTCGACCGTCTTTCTTCCTATCACAAAGGAATGTGTCTTTCCCTCAAGTGCCTTGATCGGTCAGACCTATGATATACATACAAACGAATGTACATACCCACCATGCCACCAGCTTAAAACGCATACGCATCAGTTCCTTCATTCAAGAAGGCTGTCTCTACAGCGCTTTCTGTCTCCAAGCAAGGGCAGCTGATACAGTATGTAATTCACTAACACATCAATTCATATCTGTAAGATATATATATATATATATATATATATATATATATTATATATATATATGTGTGTGTGTGTGTGTGTGTGTGTGTGTGTACATATATATATATATATATATCTAATAAACGGAGCCCATAAAAACACCAAAATGTAGAGAGAAAAGTACTATATTTCAGAGACTGCTGTCTCTCTCTTCAGGTATATGAATGAGAAAAGTTTACAGAAAAGGTGGTATTTATACCAAGAGATTCGTCACAAGTAAGCCAATTTAGGTCACCCCCGCTGATAATCTTCCTTTAATCTTCTTAAGCGTTGGTGAATGAACACTGCGTCGACGATGTCCGATGTCCAATTCCCTTTTGAGATGTTCATTACCTGCTTCTCTTTTATTAAGGCCGAATTCCATCATTTGACTCTTGTACCGGCAGTTGCTGCTATAAATTACACGTGACATATTCCAGTTTATTTCTATGGTTTATGTTCATTTATATATTGAAAATAGCCGAGTTCTGTTGTCCATACCTAACTGACCGTTTGTGTTGTATTAATCTCTGGGGAAGTGATTTACCTGTAAATCCGATGTAAGATTGGTCACAGTCCTGGCATGGGATCTCATATACCCCAGAGTCTTTGGGCGATGTCTTTTGTTGGACGTTAATCAGGGATTTGGCTAAGGTATTTGGGTAGGTAAATGCAAAGGGTTGGATTTCCCAAGGGTGTGAGTTACTCTCTTAATCGTCTCCAGGTGGGGAATTTTTATTTTATTGTTGGGTGTGTCTTGGTCTTGTCTTTAGGGGGTCGGTAGAAAATTACGTTCGCTTTTGAATTGCTTTCTCAATTATATGGTCAGGATACTTTAAAGATGAAAGTTGCTTGCGAATTAGTTCAAATTCTTTTCAGGAAATCTGGGGAACAAATTCGTAAGGCTCTTAAGAATAGGTTGCTAGCTAGACCTATCTTGATAGTATTGTCATGATAGCTAAAGTAGTGAATATATGAAAGTGAGAACGTTGGTTTTCTGTATATGGTAAATTTGTATTCTGTCGTGTCTCTGATTATTAAAACATCAAGAAAAGGAATTTTGTTGTCTGTTTCCCATTCAACTTTAAATTTGATGCTGGGCACTAATGCGTTTAATTTTGAGAGGAATTCATTAAAATTACCCCACTTATTATCCCAAAATGTTAGTATGTCATCCACGTATCTTCATCCACAGCATGGTTTTGGTTTTGGTTTTATTGCATTTATTACTGTAGTTTCAAAGTATTCCATGTACAGATTGGCTAAAATAGGACTTAAAGGACTACCCATACTACACCCGAATTTTTGCTTGTAGAATGATTCCCCGATGAAAAAATACGTTATTAGATGCACATAATTCAACTAATTTATTATTTTGTCAAGTGCCAAAGGGAAATGATCTGAATAGGGGGATAATTTTTCCCTTAAAAACTGAAGAACGTCCTGTACTGGGTACTTTTGTGAATAGGGAGTCTACGTCAAGGCTTAAAAGTTTTATGTTGTGAAGTGGTATATGTGCTTCTCTGAATTTGTGACAAAAGTCTTCCGAATGTTTGATGTGACTGGGAGAGAAAAAGTGCCTAAAAAAAAGGAGAAAGGAGGCCAGCTAACCATTTAGAAATTTTGTAATTGAAAGCTCCGGCGCATGAAACGATGGGTCTGAATGGAAGATTGTCTTTGTGAGTTTGAAGACCATAAAAGTAGGGTAATTTAGGATTAATTACTTTAAATTTCTCTAATAGTTCAATACTCTTTTTGTTCTTGGCCAATTAATCTTACTTTCCGAAAAAAATTCTGTGGTTGAACGTTCTGGAGGGGATTTTTCGTCAGTCGTAAGTATTGTATTTGTGCGCTAAGGAGCTGGTTGATTTTGTCGAGGTAGAAGTCTTTGTCCATTATTACAATTTTGCCGTCTTTGTCGGATTCTACTTAATTATAACATCTAACTTTTTTAGCGAGTGGATGGCTATCATGAATCTGCGGGGAACAGGATATTTCTTATGAAGGTCAGTTAAAGCATTAGTAACACTCCTTTTAAACATATCTCTTCACGGCTGTAGTTTTTGTCAGATAGAATTTATCAAAAGCCACTATGAAGTCTAGGTTGTTTTTGCAGGTCTGCATTAGGCAAAGGATAAGCCTAAATTTAAAACTAAATGTTGATTTACAGTAAGGGGGGTGGTTGGATAAGTTTAAAACTTTTCTGTAAACTTTTCTCATTCATATACCTGAAGAGAGAGACAGCAGTCTCTGAAAATATAGTACTTTCTCTCTACATTTGGTGTTTTTATGGGCTCCTTTTATTAGATGGAATTCTGTTGTTACAGAACACTTTTACCAGTCATATTATATATATATACATATATATATATATGTATATATATATATATATTATATATATATATATATATATATATATATATATATATGTATGAATATAAAAGGACCCCATAACAATACCAAAATGTAGAAAGAAAGTGCTATATTCCAGGAACAGCTATCTCTTTCTTCAGGTAGTTAAGGGATGAGAAGAGTTACAGAAAAGACGGTATTTATACCAAGAGATTCATCCACAGTTAAGCCAATTTAGGTCACTCCTGTTGATAATTCCTCATTAATCCTCTTAAGCGTTGGTTGAAGGAAGATTTTATCTATGACATCTGAGTTCCAGGTGCCCTTTGAAATGTTCATTACCTGTCTTTGTATAATGAAGGCCGATTCTATCATCTACTGCTATAAATTATACGTGACAAATTCCAGTTTATTCTGTGGTTATGGCTACTTATAAGGTTGAAGATAGCTGAGATCTGTTGTCCATACCTAACTGATCGTTTATGTTGTATTAATCTCTGAGGAAGTGATTCTCCTGTCCAGGCATGGGGATTTCGTATACCCCTGAATCTGAGTGTTTTGATTTTGTTGGACGTTCATCAGTGATCTGGCTAAGGTAAAAGTAAAAGTGTTAGATTTTCCGAGTGTATGGGTTACTGTCTTAACCCAGTCCAGATGTGGAATTTTTATTTCCTTGTTGGGTGTCTCTCTGGTCTTGTCTTGAGGGGGTCGGAAGAAAATTGCGTTTGCTTTATGAATCGCTTTCTCAATTATATGGTCAGGATACCTTAAAGACGAAAGCTGCTTACGAATTAGTTCAGATTCCTTTTCCAGGATATCTGGGGAACATATTCGTAAGGCTCTTAAGAATAGGTTGGTGGCTACGTCTGTCTTGATGGGACTGCAAAAGCAAGATCGATCCTATAATAAATGTGACGACGGACCTGCCGCCCAAAATGAGCCAATCTGGGAGATTCAGAAAGCAATGAAGAAGGCAAAGAATTCCGAATACTGTGAAGCATGAAGTATACAATAAATACAAAACCTAAATGTAAAACAAGCTGAGTGGAAATGTTTCAATGTAGAACTGGGTCGAATAAAGAATGGAAGTGAGAACCGGATCATTTGTCATAGGAAAACTTTAGACTACAGACAAATACTCCACATGAGAGATTACCTAGGTGAGGAGCATGTGCCGTTTGTAAGAAGCCAAAATCCCCAGGGGGGGAACTTCGCTAGCTTGTAACAGACTCTTGCATTTAATGTTTGCCGAAGAAGTAGAATAGAATGCCAGCAATAATGAATCAGCGTAAATACTTCAGTAGGAGGAACTGAGCAACAGAAAGTTGGAAAACAAGTCAGAGAAGTACTATAATTACACCCTATTTCCGTATGTGAGTGCTATGTATATTGGCTAGAAGAAAGAATCAAAAATGGAAAATGTGTGTGTTTGTCGCACTAACAAGCATCTTTATTTATTTTTTAAATTCTTTTTTTATTAACAAACTTGCCTATTTTGCCAGTCACTACAAATTACTGTCAATTTTAGTATGTAATGAAGAGCAAAGGACCAAATATCATTGGCCGAGGGTATTTAAAGGAATTTTTCGTTGCAATGGATTTTACTCAGGAATGCAATTAAAAACAATTCACAAATCTTTGCAGGTTCAACGTTAACCCTCCCGGGACTCACAATTCCCGGTCACCGTCGGGTTCCGCCGTAATTCAGGGTTCGACTGGCTTGCAGCTGTTGACTGATTCATACTCAGCTTCAAAGTCTCCTGAGTGACTCTTGACAACCATCTCGGCGTCTATAGTAGTAGTTTCCGTTCTGGAAATGTCACTAACTAATAACGAGAAAGTGGAGCAGTGATATTCATTACCATTGTACGGTATTTATTTTTTTGGGTGTGGCTTAACTAAGAACTCTTTAAAGGTGAGCAAATTGCGAGTATCCTAACATCCTCTGAATACGTGAACATAAACATACCCCAAAGAACTCCGAGCATCACGTATATTCGAAAATCTTTTAACCCTCGTACTTGGTACCCTAACCAATTGCTTCAAATATGAAGAGTCGCTGGCACAGACCTCTTTCTGCTTATGTCTAAAATGGTGATTCCATCACGAGAGGCCAAAAACTAAAACTAGGAAGAATAAATGTTTACTTTTCCCTTTGTGTATAGCGTATGTACTGTATGGGCATGAAAACAGCCATGTTCATTACTTAAATCATTATACTAGAGCTCAAATATATATATTTATATATATATATATATATATATATATATATATATATATATATATATATCGAACTACAAATGTCCTTTGATATCTAATTCGCTCTACCTCGGAATTAATATATTTTCATATATGCTTAACCGAGGGGAAATTTATTAAGCGATAATAGAATTGGCGATCGACAGGCGCGAACCAACGACCTCTCAATTCCAGGACTGGCAGTGAAGCCTTAAACCACCCCGACACTGGACATTTGTAGTTCGATATATGTATATGAATCACGGTAATGTGATAGACTTATATATATAGATATATATATATATATATATATATATATATATATATATATATATCTATATTGTGACGTTTATAGATCGTTCGTCTACCCCGCAATTAACTAAATAATTTGATTTGGAAAACGGCAGCCATTTCTTTAGAATATCAGCTGATTTTAGTAACCGCGGGAAACCCAAAACCCGCCAGCTAGAGATAGGAAGTTCCCCACCTTGTTGGGGGAAAAAGAGTCTTTTATCAGCTGTAGGGACGTATCTCAAAAGGGAAGGGTGTAGGCAGATGGTACTTCTTAGACCTATACCTTAAGCTCTCTTTCCTGTGACCCCTCTCTGCTGCTGTATGCTTGTTTTCCAGGATTTGCCTTTGATCGTGGGGGGTTAAGCTGACCTCCAACCCCCAAGCAACCCAACTGAATTCTGTCTCAGTCGGCTGCGAGACGTGATCTCGGACAGAGGTCAAATACCTGCCTCCTTTAGCCTACCCAGGGCTGACAGTGGCGCGCCGATGACCCAGCCTCAGACAAAGGGGCCCCCATACTTTCCTACAAAGAGCCACATTTTCTTCAAAGGTCCACACTGAACACGACATCCAGGTACGTCTTGTGGAACAGCATATTGCCAGTCTCTCCCAACCTATTATCATTGTGATCCTCATTCTCCCAATTCAATTCCAGCAACAAAAGGCATTCATCCCTTTGTTCCCTCTCACTGCCTCATGGCCACATGCTTCCCCTTGTGTGATCGTCCCAGACCAATGGAGTCATTGCATACTTCAGTGAAACCTTAAAAGTTCCTTCTCCCCAGTATTAGAGAATTAATTAATCAAAGCAAGAAGTCATTTTTTCTTTTATGTCGTTTCATCTGGGATTCTTTTCCAGATTCCATGAGTCACGTGCCGTCTCTCTGTCCGCAAGTGTGCATTAACCCAAGTGAATGAAAATCAGCTTGAATTGAATGAGACAATAAGCCCCAACGTGGGGGCCAATATCATTTAACTTTTCTCCAGGCCAGCACGGGCCTTTTTGTAAATAAATAGTTTTAAAGTAACGAGCTGAGTTTTCTGGCGACCTTCCCTCTAAAGAAAGAAATCAATAATAATCAGTTTACGGTAAGTTCAAGCAATTCCCTCTTGAAATCCCTCATCATTTCTGTTTACGTTATCTAGCTTCTTCTCAAGGCCCTATATACGTAACATTGTCGACCTCGCCGAGGATCGAATCCGGGCTTGCTTTAAAAAAGCTTGTAAATCGCGTTATCCGTTGTAAAACGTAAAACTGTAAATTATTTTACAAAACGTAAATCAAGCACACTTGCAGGGAAAGAAGGACACACTGACTCACGGTAAGGTATTCCATTCATTAATATGATTATTCTATAACCAATGTTAGCTTAAGTACGTTTAAGTATTTTTATTGTAGAAGTGTTTAAAAGAGCGTAGGTAGAAATCTTATTATTGTAACGGCGAATGCGCCAGAGCTTTATTTTAGCGGCG
Source organism: Macrobrachium nipponense (assembly GCF_015104395.2). Taxonomy (NCBI): domain Eukaryota; kingdom Metazoa; phylum Arthropoda; class Malacostraca; order Decapoda; family Palaemonidae; genus Macrobrachium; species Macrobrachium nipponense. Next base: position 86,328,682 of record NC_061110.1, on the reverse strand, counting down.
AGCAAACGATTTGCCCCGCGAATTCTCTGTTACTTTGTGCTGTCCTCGTCGGACGAGACAGAGCACGTGTGTAGAATAGATGCCAGAAAGAAACCAGATCAAAACTAGGAAGTGCTTTGCCAGGGTTTATTGCTGTGTTTGAAAAGCCTAGCTAGTTAGGAGTGTTTTACTAATAGTTACGCAAAAGAAGTGTACAATTCTTTTGTCTGTGATATGTTAGGGTATTCATTTTTAACTTAGTTTTCATTCCAAGTGGTGGTAACGCTTACCTCTCAGCTAATTCAGCTTAGCGCACTTTCGCGCCTGCGCGGTCTCAACCCAGCCTTCGTTGTCGCTCACAGCGGCAGCCATGTTTTATCCCTTTCAGAATTATCTAAACCATTTAAGCAAAAGTAACGTAAGTCTCAAAGTTTTAACGTAAATAATATCGATCTCGGTACTAGTATCTATCGTCCTGCCAGAGAAATTAACGTAATTCGTCTTGAATAAGAAAGTAGAATTTTGTGTTGTAAATTGCCTTCGCATTTACAGAGGAATCAGCTGATTCGCCATCAATGCTAGCACACCGTGGTGCTAACCGCTCTTCTCGCCTCACGTGTTTCACCTCGCATCGCTCACTCGCGCGCTGAGCGAAAATTTCATTTCACTTCGCACTAAACGTAACCTCATTTACAATTGTTTGCTAACATCGTTTTAAAATTCTTACCGTCATTTCACTGTTCACGGGGACCTAGTAATCTTACATAAAGTTAACGTAAATCTCAAGTAGAGTAAATCACAAGAATTGTTAACGTAAAACGCGTCTTTGTAAAATTCATATTGAAACGCAAATCATTTCATAAGCGCAAGCCGCTAACATTAACGTAAACATCGTTCACCGCGAGCGCGTTATCATTTTCATAAAAACGTTACCATCCAAAAGCAATTCTTTCTATTAAAAACGTTAACGTAAGTAAATCATTTAACGCAAGTTGCGTCATATTAAACGAACATTAGTAGTTCAATTCAAATATAAGGAGTTCATTCATATATCATTTTTTCACCCTCTCCGAGAGAGAGAGAGAGAGAGAGAGAGAGAGAGAGAGAGAGAGAGAGAACCAGAACCCAGTATTCACGAAGCCAAGAGTGCTACATCTTACCATTAATTATAGCATGCAGAATTAACATTATTTAGTCTCTTGTGTCTTTCATTTACACAGCGTGATACGTACGCGCATGTGTCCATTGCAGTTTGCAAGCATTTATTTATTTCATTTATCGAGTACTTCAGCGAGTGACTGAGCATTTCTAAAATTTCCATTACCTGTCGTTGCCCGAGTGGTCTTTTCATTTTTCTTTTATCACAAAAGACTTGCGTATACCGCAAGCACAATTCGCACAGTGTGCCACGCAAATTCATTACTTCCAGACAGGGAAGTCGTTACCAGTTTAGGACTGGCCACCACCAGTGCACGTCAGGTCTTACCATTTTACAGTGCCACTAATTCTTGACACTGTCCATCGACTGGCTGCTGAAGTACTCCCACCTTTTACTTTCTCTCCTCCACTATTACCCTCTGCCATGAGCAGTGCCATTTCACTTCAGTATATTTAAGTATACTGCATGTAGTGTCCGGGACACACCAGCACGATACCAGTGCTCCAAGGAACGCCTCCATAAATGCCATTGCACCTGTACAGGCCGTACAGGTAGCCATTAAACCTGCGTGTCCGTCCTTACGGAACGCCCAAATAATTAGTGTGTCCGTGTACAAGGGTCAGTGATCCTTCGGAACACTCAACAAGGGAATGCCTCCCAGAAGTGCCGCAATACCAGCCCTAAGTGCTGACAAACCTGCGTGTCCGTCCTTACGGAACGCCCAATTCATTAATGTCCGTGTACAAGGGTCAGTGATCCTTCGGAACACTCAACAAGGGAACGCCTCCCAGAAGTGCCGCAATACCAGCCCTAAGTGCTGACAAACCTGCGTGTCCGTCCTTACGGAACGCCCAATTCATTAATGTCCGTGTACGAGGATCAGTGATCTTTCGGACCATCCTAAGGGAACGCCTCCCCAAAGTGCCGCAATACCAGCACTAGTAGGAACGCCTCCTCATAAGTGCCGCGCACCTGTACAGACGTACAGGTAGCCCTATACCTGCGTGTCCGTCCTACGGAACGCTCATTCATTATAGAGTATCCGCCATTTTGGATCACTGAACCAAGGAACGCCTCCTCATAAGTGCCGTGCACCTGTATTGGACCTACAGGTAGCCCATTCCAACGTCTCCCAAGTTGGGAACGCCCGTAAGTGTGACGTACACAGCACACTTCATTCGATTTTTTCACCTCTTTAGAAGGTGCCAATCCAGAAGTGCCACCAACTTACGGGACACTTCCCAAGTGCCACAGAGCACCCAGTCTTCTCAGACTTTTTCTCTACCACGTCGCAGAACACCTTTCCAAGTGAGTGCCACTTTCCACAGTAGGCACTCCTATTCCATTCCGTACCCTTCCTGGCCATTATTTTCATTTTCATCAGCCTCTACTGCAGCCTAAGGAAATGTCTTCCCCTGCTTCCCGTGACTTCTTTGCCAGAGAGCTAGAGAAGTCGGAGCCCTCATAACTCTGGGCAAGGAGGTCCGGTTACACTGGACCAGCACTTGACCAGTGGATAAAGGCGCAGCAGGCTGCTGCTGCGCCTGCCTGAAAGGGGAAGAAAGAGCAAGAAAGGGAAGAAAGAGAAGCAGAGGAGAAAGCCGGAGAAGCAGAGAGAAAAGAAAGAGAAGCAGAGAGGAAGGAAAGAGAAGAAGAGAGAAAGCATGAGCTAGCTCTCCTAGATGACGCAATCTCTCTGCTAGTTTCCAAGCCCCAGACCATGAGCTGGACTCCCGGTAAGAGGTGGTTGCGGAGGTTCTGCACCACTTGTTGTGTGCGTGGGCATGCTGTGGATTCCGACCAGTGCCCAAGTCGGTCTCACCTGGGGAGGAGAGCTTCCAGGGTGAACTTCTCCAAGGCTACCATGTAAGCCCTGCCTGATGAACAGTCTCCTACGGCCTATCAGTGGGGTACAAGTCATGGCCGACACCGAAGCCCAGGTCTCCCTTATTTCCAGAAAGGCATTGCCTAGGGGTGCCAAAATCCAGACGAACGAAGAAATTCAGTTTGAATGGATTGACGGTAACCTCTATTCTGTTCCTTCAGTCCTTCTGAATGTAAAAATGCCCTTCTGGACCAGGTGACCAAGGAAACCACTGTGCCGCCTGCGTAGTTGACCCAATTCCATGATGTTATCAGTAATATTGGCCGAGATCTACTTAAGCCGTATCTCCCTGGACGCAGCTCCCAACTACCAGATGCACCGGATCCCTGCAGCATGCCTCATAATCAACCCTCAATTTTAGATTCAGAGGCTAGTGCCTCCGATGTCCCAGACATCCCTTTTATTTGTGAACCTGGCCCTGACCCAGTGTCAGAGCCAGACGTTTCTCCCGCATCATCTCAGCCTCTTACCATTTTACCGCCTACCTCCTCCAAAGCCAGTATCAGCCAAGCCACGTCAGAGCCTACGACGACTCTGGCGCTCAAATCTCCCTGATACGGGAAGACAGAATCCCCCGAGGGGCTACCGTCGATAGACGACAACTAATCACCATCGAAGGTATCAACCATATCAAGCTGATCCTTCCAACCGTGCAATTGAGAGTCACCCGACCTCATTTCTCCAAAGTTTGTACCCTTGCAGTTGCAAGCTACATCCCAGGAGGTTATGACCTCCTCCTAGGGCAAGACATGAAGTCTCCCTCAAAATTCAAAAAGCCTAGGGGTCCTAGCCCCACCACAAATCACTACAAAGCAAGGAGCCATCGCAATTCTACTTCCTCCAGGAAGTACGTCCACCAACAGTCTCCCCCGTTACCAAGGAGGGAGATTGACCATTCGCAGTTCCGTTGCAAAACCTGTAACGTAATAGGGCACTCTACTAATTGGCCTAGGTGCCCTAGCAAACTACCAGCAGCGGACACTGTCCATTTTCCACAAGGCCTAGCCTTCAACAAGAGACAGGAGCCTCTGTCTCCCATTTCCAAGGGCACGCTGAGAGGTATTGCACCTCCAGTACCCGCCACAGGTCCAGTCGACCTCAACTCTCTGCCAGTGCCACTTGGCAGCACTGAGCAGGGCCAAGCTCCGTCCAGCCTGGACGTAGAGCCACCACCGGACTTGACCTCTGCGCCTGGCTCTGAGCTAGCGCCGGCGCCTAACCTAACCAAGGATCCTCCTACAGGAGATCCTCCAACAGGCATGGAGCTTACCGCAGCCCATGGCCAACCCAAAGTCCATGAGTCTTCTTCACCCTCACCACTGTCGCCCGAGGATGAACCTCCGGCAGATCATTCATACCTCCTCTGGAAAACCAGGAACTGCCCGACCAGAGTCAGCCTGGAGTTTTCCCCTCACGACGGTTGCCGCAGCAGCCGGAGTGAGGGCCTCCCCTGCAGTAGGTTCCACCTCTACGACGGTTGCTGCAGAGACGAAGTAGGGTGTTCTCCTGAAATCCTTCAGGCTACCGCTTGCCTCAGCCTCCTGCCGGCGTTTTCTGGCCTCACCCCAGAGTCGTTGCCTCCGTCTACTCCTAGGACTGGTATAGCCAGGTCCTGGAGGAATAAGAAGAAGAAGAAGAAGGGACGTAATTAACATATTAACAAAAAGAGCCACATGCTCTCCTTGACACCTGTGCCCGAGGTACAGTGTCGCATTCATTTGCAGAATGAATCCTGGCACCTACCCAGAGAAGGTAGCCAGCCTGATCTCTGCCAGTAGCACTAACCTCTAACCCCTAGCCATTGTAATACTAACCCTCACTTAAATATAATTACTCATTGCATTTCCTCCTGGTAAACTAACCACTCATCATCCCCAAGCATCATACCTCTTATCATGTATTTTTACAATTCCGTCGCTGAACTACTGCTGGTGTACCACACTCTGGAATGATTGCGTCTTCATTTAAATGTATTGAGTAGGTTAGGCTAATGATTTAGTACCAGGGCATAGGTTAGTAGCAAGTAGAATTTTCAAGTAACCTTATATAGGGGTAGAGTAGACTGTCGTCACAAGACAACCTGTAGTTATTTATTAGGCTAGACTACATCACTATATTAAGTTAGTACACTTAGCATCTTTGCTATAAGTTAGGTAGGCCACTGTAGTTAGCTGTATCCCTGCTCAAAAAAAAAAAAAACTTCAAATTGGAATAGGAGAACGGGGGGTAGTCGAGACGATCAATTTATTTAAGCCAAGACCTTCACACCCGAAAGGGAGTGATGCCTTCTTAACAGGGGAGCTGTGGACGTTTATAGATCGTTCGTCTACCCCGCAATTAAACTAAATAATTTGATTTGGAAAAAACGGCAGCCATTTCTTTAGAATATCAGCTGATTTTAGTAAACGCGGGAAACCCAAAACCCGCCAGCTAGAGATAGGAAGTTCCCCAGTTGGGGGAAAAGAGTCTTATCAGCTGTAGGGACGTATCTCAAAAGGGAAGGGTGTAGGCAGATTGGTACTTCTTAGGACCTATACCTTAAGCTCTCTTTCCTGTGACCCCTCTGCTGGCTGTGGCTTGTTTTCCAGATTTGCCTTTGATCGTGGGGGGTTAAGCTGACCTCCAACCCCCAAGCAACCCAACTGAATTCTGTCTCAGTCGGCTGCGAGACGTGATCTCGGACAGAGGCAAATTACCTGCCTTCCTTTAGGCCTACCCAGGCGTGAAGTGGCGCGCCGATGACCCAGGCCTCAGACAAAGGGGCCCCCATACTTTCCTACAAAGAGCCACATTTTCTTCAAAGGTCCACACTGAACACGACATCCAGGTACGTCTTGTGGAAACAGCATATTGCCAGTCTCTCCCAACCTATTATCATTGTGATCCTCATTCTCCCAATTCAATTTCCAGCAACAAAAGGAATTCATCCCTTTGTTCCCTCTCACTGCCTCAGGCCGATGCTTCCCCTTGTGTGATCGTCCCAGACCAATGGAGTCATTGCATACTTCAGTGAAACCTTAAAAGTTCCTTCTTCACCAGTATTAGAGAACTTAATTAATCAAAGCAAGAAGTCATTTTTTCTTTTATGTCGTTTCATCGGGTGGGATTCTTTCAGATTCCATGAGTCACGTGCCGTCTCTCTGTCCGCAAGTGTGCATTAACACCCAAGTGAATGAAAATCAGCTTGAATTGAATGAGACAATAAGCCCCAACGTTGGGGGCCAATATCATTTAACTTTTCTCCAGGCCAGCACGGGCCTTTTTGTAAATAAATAGTTTTAAAGTAACGAGCTGAGTTTTCTGGCGACCTTCCCTCTAAAGAAAGAAATCAATAATAATCAGTTACGGTAAGTTCAAGCAATTCCCTCTTGAAATCCCTCAATCATTTCTGTTTACGTATCTAGCTTCTTCTCAAGGCCCTATATACGTAACAATATATATATAATATAGAACTTCTACAACCAAACAGAATTTCAAGATATATTCTGATGAATAAGGGTAGATCATGCATGCAGCTTTTAAACATATATATATATATATATATATATATATATATATATATATATATATATATATATATATATATATCAATTCAAGCTACAAATGTCCTTTAATATCTAAATTCACTTCACCTCCCAAATGATATATTTTCATATATGTACCGAAGGGGAATTTTTTAATTAATAATAATTTCGTCCCCCCATGGGATCGAACCACCATCCAAGTGGACGGGGACGAAATCAGGGCAGTCAGTGACGCTATCCAATCAGCCAACAGAGACGCTATAAGTTTATATAGATTCTGACCTTACAAATCACCCTCGATCTGGGTGCTTCGTAATTAGAATCGATATGAAACCCCGTCTACCATGTTGGCCAATTCGAGTGTTTGACAGCACCATAGCCTTTTGTTATGAATAATTATCACATCGAACCGTGATCCATTTATATATCAATTCAAACTACAAATGTCCTTTAATATCTAAATTCACTTTACCTCCCAAATGATATATTTTCATATATGTACCGAAGGGGAATTTTTTAATTGATAATAATTTTGTCCCCCCATGGGATCGAACCACCGTCCAAGTGGACGGGGACGAAATCAGGACAGTCAGTGACGCTATCCAATCAGCCAACAGAGACGCTATAAGTTCATATCGATTCTGACCTTACAAATCACCCTCGATATATATATATATATATGAACTACCCTTATTCTTCAAAATATATCCTGAGGTTCAATTTGGTTGTAGAAGTTCGTAGGTCTCACAGAGTTCGAAATACAGACGCCATTAAAATGTTTATTGTCATTATAAGTATAAATTGTCTTTTTACAAACGCCAGATCGGGCTATCAAAGCAAATCGTCTGAACAGGCACATAAAACGTGATGGTTTGAATCCACGAAACATATAACCCTTTGATTTTTCTTTTATATTCACGAACACAAATTGTTAATGCATTATAATTCGATGTGTACTTTATTTCCCGGTACGGGCAGATCTTTGAATTTAAAGTACCTAATGATCAAAATTCACTTATTGACTGATGTGGCTTTTTTTTTCTTTTTCAGGTAGCTGAAATTACTAAAAAAAAAATAGCTGTGTTTATTTACAATTTTTTTCATCGCTTGTATAGCTCTGCTAAAAAACAGTTTCTAGTCCGCTTGAGTTCGAAATCATTCATATACTTTTGTCAGCCACTAAAATATTTCATTCTCTCTAGCTACAGACTCGAAGAAAACGTGAAATCAGTGTAACTCGCTCAAGATGTCCCGATCATCTCGGGACTTGTACTGAACCCAATAATTTACTTATGATGTTATGTATTTCATGACTTATGATCACACCTTTACATTTTTTACTTTTTTATTATCTTGACTTATTCTTACAGTAAAATAACCACAACAGGTAGATCAACATACTATAAGCAAATATAGAGACATGTAATGAACAGCATTTTTCCTCTTCAGTATTAGCTGTTTAATCAGTAAAAATTTTAATTTACCTGAATAGAACTCATTTTTCTTTATGAATCTATGTACCCGACACCGAACATTTCCACTAAATTTTGGTTGTAAAAATAATAGAAATGTAAATATTTTAATTCGGTATAAACATACTTAGGTTGTGAGGGTGTGAACAAAGAGGCAGGTAGAAGTGTACTGACTTTATTATGTTGATTTTGATTAAGCTGACCTTGTATCAGCACGGGCTCTTGCTCACAGAGCAACCCGTCATAGGACTTTATTATAGGTAAGGGAAATTCATATATGCAGTGTGCGGGCGGAAATGTGGTGTAAGACGGCAGCCGATTTGTGTTTCTTAGGAGGCATATACTATGTGGCGAAAAAGGTGGACTTATAGTGGACTGCATAGCTTAACGTTGTTACTTGGCCAAAAACTGCTAAAAGCCTTACGTAACAACTCCACAAAAATCCCTTTGCGGTTTCTAATTTACAGGGAGATATCTCTCAACCCAACTTATTATATATAACGAGGATTACATACCAATGTCATTAATGATATCTTAGCAGTCTTACCTGGTGGTATCGATGTATATGATTTACTGTCTAAATTGAATAATTTAGTGCCATCCATAAAATTCCCTGTTGAAATTGAAAATAACAATGTCATCCCTTTCCTAGATGTATTAATACATAGAGAATCTTTCCAATGCAAATTCAGTATTTATAGAAAACCCACAAATAATTTAACATATGCACCTTTTTATTCTGGCCACCATCTTAATATTAAAATCTAAATTTTTTCTTCTATGTTCCTACACGCTTTGCGTATCATGAGTCCACAATATCTGGACCAAGAAATAGAATACATAAAAAAGATAGGAAACGATCTCTGCTACCCACCTCATTTAATTGATTTATATTATCAAAAAGCTCACAAAAAGTTTTATAGTGTTGCTATTAATGAAAAAGAAATGCCTAAAAATGTACTTAGCTTACCTTATTTTCGTGGATTTGAAACCATAAAATCAATATTAAATCGTTTAATGTTAATGTAGTGTTCTCTTATAACAATATCATTAAAGATATGCTAATTAAGAATAGTCCCGTAACAAATAACAACATCATTTACAAAATTCCTTGTAAGGATTGCCCATCATTGTTAGTTGGTTAGTCAAGTAAAAATTTATGTGTACGTATTAAGCAGCATATGTATTCAGTTAGAACAGCCCAGACTTCAAATGCACTGTTTATCCATCTGAATGAAAAATCTCATTGTATTAATTGGGGTGATACCTCGGTAATTGCTAGATCTAATGATTATGTTTCAAGAAATTTACTGGAATTGGCAATTATACAAATCACTAATAAAAACAATCTAAATCTTAGTCTGGGAATGTACCATTTGGACCCATATATTTGTAAGATGTTTATGAAGGACCTTAAAATAAATGAACAACTAATAAATTAGTCCCACATGTATATAGTTATTATTTCTTTCTCTCTCTCTCTCTCTCTCTCTCTCTCTCTCTCTCTCTCTCTCTGGTTCGATATTCTCTCTCCCTCTTTCTCTTGCTCGAAATATATATATATTAATATTTTCTTTCGTCTTTTCATTAATAATAATTTTTTTTTTTGGGGGGGGGGGAAAGGGGGGGGGGAAATTTGTGTAAAAATTCATGATATTAAATTGTATATGCTCCGTGTTTTTTTCAAAATGTACTGTTTTCTGGAAGAATCACTTGTTTACTGCGTGTATCCTTCAAGGTGTGGCTACCCTCAGGCGGCTCCTCCTTTCTGTAGAGTGAAAATCGCCCTTATGGCTAATCTTGTAGTGTCAGTTTGTATATTAAGCCTTCTTTTGACTATGTTGTTCTCTATAAAATCAGTTTGCCTCAGTAAAGGGTCCGAACAGGACCGAAAGTACTTGGCTATCTCGCTTTTTCATTTTTTCCTTCGTGGCAAAAAAAACTTTATTTATACATAGTTATCACGTTTTATATACTTCGTGATCAATAGTTATTCATATATATATATATATATATATATATATATTATATATATATATATATATATATATATATATATACATACATACATATATACATACACACACACACACACACACACACACGCACACACACACACACATATATATATATATATATATATATATATTATATATATATATATATATATATAGTATATATATATACATATATATTTATATGAATATA
>NC_061110.1:86298455-86313455 GCF_015104395.2 Macrobrachium nipponense | reverse complement strand
GGTTGACCTCTTTAGTTTTAGTCTTTTATATATATGGACTAACATTCCATATTTTTATTATATTTACATAAAAGTTCGGTCAGCTACCAAAACCAACTACTGAATATTACTCAACTTGACTTGCATTTGACTTATAGGAGTTGATACAGACACTATGTGAATATATATAGATAAATAGAAAGTACTTATAAGTAAAAAAAAAATTCATGGTGTACACAAATACAGATTCAAGTAATAAGATATTAGACATAATATGCATATGATATTCGTAAATAATAGTGATCACGTGATATATACTGATATGGTTTTTCACTTCATCTCATTAAGATACATATGCTACAGAAAATACTAATGTACTCTGATAATCGCATGGAACAAAGATTAACATGATAAAAATCATATTTTAACTGATAAAAATTTCATATATGAATTGATAAAATTATTAATGTTTATGCTGATTGATTCGTTGATTTTTATGCTAACTGTTATATATCTGATTCATTAATCCATATACTAACTCATATATAACTGCAGTTATTGGTAAGATAAAAGGTAACAGATTGATTATAGGCTACCTGATTTGTTTATACATATGTATATGGATTCATATAATTATGATTAATATATGTGCACTTTAAATAGATTCCTATTGCGTACACGCAAAGATTATATTGTTGATTCTGTTATATGATATTATATATAGATTCCTAGTGCGTACACGCAAAAAATATATTTTCGATTCTGTTATTTATGATCATTTATATATAGGATACATGATTTACTTATATATAGGATACATGACCGAGGTTATACTACTACACATTTAACTAGCGTTCGAACAACTTTTCGTCCATTACACAGTTCCAGACAACCACCTATAGCCAAATGAAAGGGCCAATTTCAAATGGTTAAAACAAGGGGAAAATTTGCCTGGGCCGGTCCAACGTTCTATTTGCGCTCATACTTGTTCTCTGCATCCTAAGCCACAAAATACGTTTCGCGATGAATAAAATCACCCCCAGCATGAGTCCTTCGCCAGCAAAGTAGAGTTGAATATCCTTCGGGTCGTAATTGTCGGAAGTATGTCCCTTTGTAGTCGATTTCCGACAAGCCGCCGGAGCGTTCCGCATTAAAACGAGATTAACGACGGGATACGGGTGTCGGTCGAAGAAGTCCAAGATATTCCTTTCACATTGTAGGCGGTTGTTACTTGACTGTAGTCGTCCGCTGCGACGAACGATTTTTTGAAGTTGCAATGTGAAACTCTCGTACTGCAGGATACTGTAACCAGGTTCCATTAATCAGCCTGCAAGTGAAATTATACTTGTCACAAGGGCAAAGTAAATTCAGACGACATCCAAATACAGGGGGGGAGAAAGCCATTTAGAACCAGACTTAACCCACATGAATTCGTTGATATTTGTGGAATTCAAAAGAGTCAGCTGTACAAACTTTTTTATCCATGGCATTAACAATGAGTGAACCTATCCAGGTCTATGATGACTTGTAAAAAATATCCATAATTATAAAAAATAAACAGATATCAATACGAATCCCAAAGAAAATTCGATATTACTGGTAGTAAGTTACTAGACAAAGAAGTGGAAAACGGAGCTATTTGTAAGATTGCCAGGCAACATAAGAGTCAAAGAGAATATTAATCATGATTTTGTATTTCTCTATGCTAACTGAAATAAAGTTGTGATAAAATCGTGATCCTATGTGCCCCTAACAAAAAGTTTCATATTCAATTTTCTCGCGCGCATCCTCTGAGGTTAATTTTTTAACTTTATTAATAGGCTAGAGATGCAACGAAAGAACCCACTATGTAACTAATTTCTATATAAACTTTTGGTTTTTCAAGAAAATGTGATATTTTCCATGAATGTGATTTACTTGAATTGCCATAGACTAATGTTGCAAGTAAATTTTTCATATACATGACTTGATACTTCTAAATGTCTATGAGGTTCAGAAAAAATTAATTCATTTTGTTGTTATAGAAATTCTATTTGCTTATTTTGTTTATTAATTTTAAAATGATTGCAATCCTTAACTAACTGCATTGCACACACGGATAAGAATATGTCATGTCATCGTGACCCATGAACCACATGTGAAGTTCATGAGCTAAGCATTCCTTTCTCCAGTCAACCTGCTTTGCAAGCGCGAGACGACACACACAGATGAAGCCTGTGCAAGCAGATATTTGAGGTATAACGGAAACAATGCTGATACGGCATACGTGACAGACCTTCTAGAACTGATGACGTCGTCACCAGCTTAAGAGTTACGTTACTTGCTGTAAGAGATACGACTTTAGTATTTTCAAATGATATTTTTTTTTGTTTTAATCTCCAACCACATGAGAAGAATGTCCGAAAAAAAAACAGTACCAAAATTGAACATATATTAGTTTCATGTTGGAAATCTGCATGATTGTAAATAAATGTAATTATGTTAAATTAAATATTCCTTATTCAAACTAATGAAAAAGGTTTCCATACAAATTCTATATATATTATTAGCCCTGTATAAGATTCATATAGGATTATTCCATACATTTTCACTTCTAGACTTCCTGACTTTAAAATCTATTGTATTCATTTTTATTTATTATTTATTTTTTTTTTTTTTCATTGACTACGAATATAAATCACCGGGACCGACAATATGTCAGTAGGTTTTGATATGTGTTTGAACTTTTAGCTTATTTGTCATTACTAAAGCGTTAAGTTAGAGTTCAAATCTTTACGCATATATATTTGGATATTTAATTAACCTATGGTTACGTTTTGCTTATTGATTTTATCGTGATTCCTTTTTTATTATAATTTGTAACCCTTCCGACTTCTTACGGAGAGTATTATATTGACTCCACTTGTATCCATATTTATTTTATTTTTTATATTTATTTATTTATATATTTTTTTATATATATTTGATAAATTAATGGTTGGCTTGATATATGGAAAAGTGTTCTAGCGGCGTACCGTTATAAGGCTACTTGCGGTATCATTTCTACAGATACAAGATATGAATGATAAAGGTATTTAAAACCGCGAGAACCGCTATAATCCAGTTCGAATCCAATATCACGAATGTAACTCGTAAGACATTGACACTTTTTTTTTTTTATTTATCCATTATTCTACCAAACCGATTGATTCTGGGTGATAAAATATATCATTGGTTTTTCTTAATGGAAAGGAGTTCACACACGAGTTAAGGAGATTATTATTGATTTACACCACCCGAGTCAGATTATCATGTGTTGAATTCCATGTTTACTGATTAGCACTCATAAATATTCCTAACGCACTCAATTGCGGTGTTTGTTTTTAGTGCTATTAATTCTATATAACGTGTCAAGGAACTATTAACACTAAGAAGTGTTTATTCCCTCTGTCAGACTCGTAATTCTGTTAATAATTCTACGTATATTCTTTCAAGGATTGATTTGGCACAAGATAGGCCCCTAAACTGACAGGTGTCTTAGTGTATCCCTTGTTTTCATGACACGTGTTACAATTAGTTATGTGCTTTTTATATCTGTAAGCATCGTAGGCCAGTAAAACAGTGATTTGGCTTTCTGTGACATAAATAGAGAACCCTGGATGACGGAATGCAAACCAGTTTAGTAACGATTGGTATGAAAGAGATTATTACTACTACCTGGTCGTTAGTCACCTGCTGTGTTCTTCGGGTTTTCCTCGTCACGGACTACATATAATATTACATTTGATTACATAATTCTGATACACATACTTTAAATATACTTTTGCTTTAGGGTTTCTGCTCGAAGTGTTTATTGGTTTGCTTAGCCGCTGACCCTGTTTCCGTTTGAAGTGTTTATTGTTTTTGCTTAGCTGCTGACCCTTGCTATGTTCAGTTTGTAACAGTTCTGCGCTCCAACCCAGATATTCAATGCTGCGCGATCTCTTGGGTTAAGGAATTTTTTTTCTGTTTAGATACGGTTTTAACAATAGGCACGGATGTTTCTATATCTTTTAGTCTAATTAATGGTTCTTTGCAGTATGGTGCGGGATTGCGGGATAATGCTTCAGCTATGATAATTGCTTTCCCAGGTAGATATCTTATCTTGGCTTCAAAGACCTGAATGATCATTTGTCACCGAGTTCCTTTGGGACGGTGATTAGAGCTTTTGAAAAACTCGGTAAGTGATTTATGGTCAGTAAGGACTTTAATAGGATAGCCGTAGATTATGAACTTAAAATGTACTAGTGAGTTCAACGATACCTAGCCCTTCCTGCCTATTACTGTATATTTACTTTCAGAGGGCTTTAGTTTACGTGAATAAAAAACTATAGGAAAGAACTTGTTTATCATATTACTGAAGTAGTACCCCTCTTACCCCTTGGTCTGAGGCGTCTGTTGCTATAAAAAAAAATCCTTATTTAAATCAGAGATTTTTTAAGTTAGGTGAGCTGCATTATTCCGCTTTTAAGATATCGAACGCCTGTTCATGCTTTTTAGACCTTAATAAATCTACGCTCTTCTTCGTAAGATCTGTTAAAGGAGCTGTCATGATTGAAGAGTTACATATTTACATACGATTGTAATACCCACTACAGCGCAAAAGTGCTGTATCCCCTTTTTACGTTAATAGGTACCGGAAGTTATGAATAGCCGACACCTTACCATGGACTACTTTAAGACCTTGACTAGACACATAAAACGTAAATAAACATGTTCGGTTTTTTTAAAAACTCACATTTAGATATTTTGCTCTGAGATTATTTGTCTTTGTCTCTGTAGCACTAGCTCTAGTTTATGTGAATGTACTTCTAAGGTATTTAGAAAAGATTATAAGACCAACCATATACGCATGTAGGGTATCCCCTAAAAGTCTCCAAACACTATATTGTAATTGGGGGGCAACGTAAGCCGGAGGCATACGTAAAAATTGATAATGTCCCCTAAGTGTGCTGAAAACGGTGTATGAGGTACAATCACTTAGGTAAATACCTAAAGTAAGTCCAAGTTGGTGAAAAAAAAAAAAAAATTATTCTGACGTTTGAGGGAAAATTATATGGGCTATTTGATTTCCTAATGGCTCCTATTACTAACATTTTTCAACTTCGTCATTTATCTCTATTTTGAAATTGCATTGGGAGTCTATGCGAAGGTACGTATATAGCTTTATGTTTGTCCTTAGACCGTATTTTGTTTTCAATGACATCCGTTTTTCTCCCAGAGATCACTCGCTAGTGGAGAAACTTCCTGGTATTCAGATAAAAGATAAAAAAAAATTTCTGCTGAATCACCTCTGCTTGAATGACTTTACGGATATTACTTTAGATAGAGGATAAGAGATTCATCTACGACTGATTGGGTGTGATTAAAAATTAGCAACAATAAAAAAAATGCGATATTTATATGTATAGGTTTTGTGGATTACTAGATTAACTTTGTTCGCAGAAATCGTTATATTTCAGAGTGTCGGGAAGGATTAAAATTTCATTTCCCAGCAAAGTCTTTTTACACGCACTAAGACATTCGAGGGTGCATGCTTCTCGAGATTTTTGCGTGCAAACTGCGACTGCGGTTGTGGGAGAATTCTGTTGGGTCATTTGAACAATGTTACGATTTATGAGACAAATGTATAGTTCCTCTATATAAGTTATTATTTGATTAACTGTCTCTTTCTTGTTCAAACGGATTTTAATATGTTTGAAGGTTTATAGGATTTTCCTTTGATAAACACGCCTTATTTTGCAGGATGTAAGATAATATTTTGTATATCCCTAGATGGATATCTTACAATTACACTAGATACAGATCAATGTTTTTTATAACTATAGAGGTGTCTGTAAGCGCTCGCTTATCCGGACTTCTCATTAGGGAAGTTCGAACAACAGACGGTGAGTCCGTAAATACAGGATATTACGTGTACTAAAGGAATAAAACAACAAGATTATTCTAATTTTTACGGCGCGTACAGTCGGGCTTAATCCACCACTACTTATAATAACTTATATATTAAAAAAAAAAAAACGAGAACCTGCTCTGATTACTTGATACGGTCGTGTTATTCATACGAAAATTCCTTTTTAATTTTTCCAACATCGCTCTCCCTTTCCGCTGAAGTCGCTTATGTGGTATGTGCTTTGCTTGCTACACTCGGCAGATCTGACTGACCCTGACCGCTTGACTAGATGACCCAGTACCCGAGTTTGCTTTGTTTGATTCTGATATTTTAGGGCTACTGTTTACCATCGGCAACGCATTGTGTGTTTTTAGCATTCTGTTGTTGGTTACGTGTAAAGCAACGAACGTATGAATGACGAACTATAAAGAATTGAGCGATTACTATTAAAATAAGTTATCTCTACTGCATTCACTATTAACTGTTTGTAGTTGCTGTTGTTTACTTCATTCTTTGCTAAAATTTGAAATAGTGAGGGATCCTGGTCAGCGCATTTAGCCTAATGAAAGTTTTTTACAGACATGTTTTTCCTTGCAATCCAGCCGTATTTTTTCAAAGTTAAGTTGAGTCATTGAGGTTCGATATTTTATATAACTCAAAAAACTCAAGGCTAAAACTGCGATCGGGACTTGCAAAGGAGCATTTATTGTCATGACCCGAAATATTATTATCTATGCATCTGTATAAATACAGACGTCCACTGCGTAAACGCATATTCACTGTTTAATATGATTTGTTACATAAGGGATTAATAATCACCCAAATGATAAAAATTAACATAGTATATGATTATGATATTTTCAGAAGAACTTCTGGAAAACAGACACTCAAAGATAAAAACTCGCAGTAGCGAAATCTCAATGATGTAGATAATTTCTGTAAAAAAGTAAGATTAAGAATGTCTCGTAACTTCAGCAGGAATAACGAAATTCGACCTGCAAAGGAAACACCCAAAGTTACTCCAAGTGAATAAAAAGGTTGTACTTAGCTTGATTTTGTGGGAAGTCACGGTGTTCCGATAACGATGTGCCCTTGGCCCTCCTTCTCTATTTAGCGGATGACCTGGTTTTTGGATTGAGTTTCCCCCGTGTGCGATGTTTGGGTGATTCGAGCCCTTGTAGATCCGATGCTGCAGACGCGTTCGGTTTGTTTCTTGAAGTGCCGGAAACGCTCAATAACGATGTTTTCTTGAATGATTCTAATGAGAGACGAAGCTTGCGTTGCTGTAGGAAAAGGACACGTCGGGTTTGTTTCTTGAAGTTATTCACTACTGACATTGCTCACTAAACGATGATACTAAGTTGCTTGAAGAATCTCTTGCTTTCGTCGTCGTTGAAGAGTTCTTGTTGTTTTCTGAAGTCGCTCACTAAACGATGATACTAGGTTGCTTGAAGAATCTGCTACTTTTGTCGTCGTTGACTTCTGATGTTTTTTTGTTCATTATTCTGGTTTTTCTTCGGAGAAGTTGTAGAGTTCTTCTGGTACGCTGCCACCACTTTTAGGGCTGTTGCCTTGTATAATAAGGCGCCCTATGAGGTAATGTTAGACTTGCGATAATCTTACGCTAAGTCGGTTGGTATTGCACTTCCATATTCAATGGAGTGTTTTGGGGTTTGTAGATCACTTACGAATTCGGTATTATCTTCTTTGGTTATGACGACGATGTGTTAAACTCATGATGATTCGGTGATGAGGTGAGGTTCTAGTCGAAAACACGAAGTATAAAAATATATATATTCTTCTGAGTTTACATGGTGAAGATCAGGTATGATTGTACAAGTCTTCTAATGACGATAGCTAACTCTATTCTCTCTACATGATAAAGCTTAGGTAAAGAGATACAGGTCTTCTAATGACGATATCTAGCTCTATTTTCTGTTCTGTCTACCATCTCGGTTACAAGTTATAAAGGAAGCAGTTAGTAGCTCGAACATATGGACATACATACAATGAGACACACTACAGATCACGTAGGCCGTTTGAATTATAGGTCGCAGTAGTTGTCTCAAGCAGGGAGCTTGGACTAATGTTTCAAAACAAATGAATGACTACAGGTGACGGCATGTTATCTTAGCCTACTTTTATTGTATACGTCATCTTTAGCGTCTCTAGTCTGATCACATTCCTGCAAGCAATCTGGTTGACCTCTTTAGTTTTAGTCTTTAATATATATGGACTAACATTCCATATTTTTATTATGTAATCATTACATATATATATCTAATATATATATATATATATATATATATATATATATATATATATATATATATATATCTATATATATATATCTATATATATATATATATCTATGATATATATCTATATAGATATATATATGTATATATATATATATATATATATATATATATATATATATATATATATATATATATATATATATATGTATATATCTATATAGATATATATCTATAGATATATATATATATAGATATATATATATATAGATATATATAGATATATATATATCTATAGATATATATATATATAGATATATATATATATATATATATAATATATATATATATATATATATATATATATATATATTAGGCTAACGTAAAATATTATTATTTCTTTTGTTGATTTTAAATCAGCCTTGTTACTTTTTTGTTTACTTTTAAGTTAAATTTTTGTTGAGTATGTTTACTCTTGTGTTACCGTAAGTTAAGTGGCTTTACAATTGTTTCAGTGTTTTTGCGCCTCCTCCTCCTCTTTTGTGTATTAGTGAACTATCGTTTTAACGATTGTATTCTTTTGCTTTGAGTGTTTATAAACACTGGGAAGGTGATGAGTGGACATGGTCGACCGGTGTCAACGAGAGTTCGGGTCTTGGGGCAAGCTCTCACCAGTACTGTTTTCCCGTCGCAGCATTTATTTTGATTTGGAGGACGACTTTGGATAATACCTTTTGGACCACGCACTTGGATATTTCCCTCACGGATTTGAAAGACGCATATATACGTCTGTTGAGTGTGTCCCTGGATCACGGCTTTTCTCGCGCAGGTGTTGTTGTCACCTGCGACCTTCACACTGCTGTTGAGAGTTAGCAGACGCTCTGTCATCTGCGACCGCTGTTTCTGCCCCTTTTTCCCGTCTGAGGATTTTGACGGAAAACCTGTGTCGTCGCTGTATCCCGGCACTGGATTCTGGATTTACCTGCCGTGTCATCCTCGTCCAGCTGTTATACGGGAGTGAGAGCTACTTGACTCGTGAGGTGGCTAGTAGGGAGTCTGTCGCCAGGTAAGACGTACTGTCGTTCCTCCCATATTGGGAGATGTGTTGCCCTTCAGTACCTGGCGTACAGTATTTGCCCTTCCGTTAGCAGCTTGATGGACTGATCACGGCCCTGAATTCAACTCTTCGGTATTTCACTGAAGGTGAAATTATATATTTTTGCCAATTTTCATTATTCATAAATATATATATGTATGTTTAGATGTATATATTGTCATAGTTTATTGTATGTTGGTATTTAGTGGACTGAGTTCCACATTGCTTAGCTTGGTGTTATAGGTAGGAGTATTAAGGTTTTCCTTGTTTTCATCTCCTACTTCTTTCTATTTATTATTATTAGGTTATTGGTGATTTTGGCTAGCCTTATTTTGGATCCAACTTGTTATATATTAAGTATGTTTTCTCTCTTGGGGTTTTCTCTTGTTTAGGGCTTAGTGTATTAGCTTTAGGTTTTCTTGTGAGTTCCGAGAACCAGGTATTGTTCTCTTGAAAATTCTGTTACAATTAAGTGTATTTAATCTCACAAGGTTGATTTAAGTCATTGTTCTAGTTTATAATAAATATTGTTAAGTTTTCTTGAGTTTCTGTTTCCGTCCTTCCTTGTCACTGAGGTACATTTACTGACTGCAATCCTTGAGAATATAAAGACCTAAAAAGAACCTGTACTGCAACCTGGGAGGTTGTAACAGTTGGCGACCGTGACAGGAAGAGCAGTTTGATGATTGGCTAAAGAGCCGACAGGTGGCCTCTTTCTCCTCCTTAAGGGAATTAATGCTGTTGGAGGAATTTAAGAAACATTGTAGCAGGGAACTGAGAATATATTTAGAGGAAGTAAAAGCTGCCAGTATAAGTAAGGTCGGCTCAGATTGCTGATGAGTTCATCTTGACCCATCGAGCTGGGTCCGGTAATTTTAGTTCCCAGGTAACAAATTTCCAGCCTGCTAGGCCAAATAATTTTAATATGAAATCTCGTAATGTTGGAGATACTAGGGTAAAGCATTCAGGAGTCCCAACTTATTCTAAGAATGAGAATGGTCAGGGAAAAGTCTCAAGTGGTGGGCACACTAGAGTCTTTAACAAAAACCGGTTGATATCTGGTAATGTGAGTAGAGGTAGTGGGACTTGCTTTTGGTGCAATAAGCCCGGGCATTATCAAGGCTCAGTGTAATGCCAGAAGGAGGTTATCTCCAGAGAAATGGTGACAGTAGTGGTCACAAACCCTATATCTCTAATTTCAAATAAGTCTAATCCCAAGGTTGAGAATCCATCAGTGGTTGTTAGTGGTAATGAGATTAGTTGTGACAGCGGTAATGTGAATCCATCTGGGAGTAGTCAGGCATGACTCTATGATAAATATATCTGGCCTGGTAGACTGGTTACTGATTCAGGAGTCCTTAAGGTGAAATTTTTGCGAGACACAGGGTCTGCTCGGTCATTAGTGTTAAAAGGATCATTAAATGGTTTAGTTAAATATTCAGGGAATTATGTGGTTGCGGGAGGGTTCCCAAACACAGTGGTTTCAGCTCCATTGGTAGAAGTTGAGTTATCCTTCCCTGGGATAATAATAAAGTAACTGAGTTGGCTGTTGTGGAGAGTCTCCCCACCCATTCCAGGTATTGATGGTATTTTGGGAAATGACATGTTGGACCATAAGGGTCTGGAATTATTCCCTATTTTGACTATGGATGCTTGTCCAGTGGCTATGATGACCCGGGCATCTGCTAAGGCAGCTAATTTGATAAACTGATGATGACTAGATTTTAAGTAGTTTAGAAGTAGAGTTAGAAAGGCCTGGGCCAGTAGATAGTCCAAGTAGTGTTAGTGTATCTTGCAACCTGATTGGGGACCGTTTCACGTTTATTGAGGCTCAGAAACAAGAGTTTGATTTTGAGTTGGGTGACACAGCTGATTAACTAAAAACCAAGGTTTTGTGTAATAAAAGGTTTGTTATACAGAGTTAGTCGCCCATCTACACATGATCTGAACGAGACTTCTCGAGTGGAACAAATTGTGGTTCCCTCACAATTTAGGGAGTCTGTTTTGAGGTTGTCACATGATGATCTTTTTCTGGTCACTTTGGAGTATTTAAGACTTTCAAGAGGTTGTTGGCAAAATGTTTTTGGTGGCCAGGATTAAAATTATCAGTGAAACAATTTGTTAGTAACTGTGAGGTTTGTCAGGTGATGGGAAAACCCAATCAAGTAATCCCTAAAGCACCTTTAAAATCCAATTCCTGCAATTGGGGAACCTTTTGTAGAATTGGTAATAGATGTGGTAGGGCCTTTGCCCAGAACAAAGACTGCTTTTACTCATCTCCTGACGATTATGGACAGGCTTCCAGATTTCCTGAGCATTCCAATGAAAAGATTACCTCCGAGCAGTATTTGAGAAACTCATTGAATTTTTCTCCAGATATGGACTCCCTCGTAAAATTCAGACCGACTGTGGGACGAATTTTACGAGTAAGGTATTTAGGGGTAAGTGTGCTGAAACTGGCCATTCAGCACACTACCAGCGTCCCTTTATCATCCATGAGAGTCAGGTGTGGTGGAAAGAAATTCCACAGGACACTTAATCAGTGTTAAAGAAATACTGCTATGAACAAGGAGAGGATTGGAAAAAAGGGCTTCCCCATTTGCTCTCTTTGCTATAAGGAACCATCCGAATTCATCTACAGGTGTAGCTCCCTTCGAACTGGTGTTTGGACACAGGGTACGTGGTCCGTTGGAAATTTTCCACGAATTGCTTGCATCTGGTCAGAAGGGAGAAATTAATGTGGTGGAATTTGTAGAGAATTTACGGAAGAAATTAGCCATTGCATGGAAATTTGCTAGAGAAAATTTGGCTTCCTCCCAAGCAGTCATGAAATCAAATTTTGATAGGAAAACCAAGGTGCGGTAGTTGAGCCTGGAATTAGTATGGTGTTGAGTACAGACTCAGACAATTTCCTCGAACCAAGGTATAAAGGGCCCTGGAAGGTTTTGAGAAAATTGTCTGAGGTGAATTATGAAATTGAAGCCCCCGGGACCAAACGAAAGTGCCGGGTCTTTCATATTAATGGATTAAAATCTTATATTTCATGTGGTAGAGATCCTTTAGCTATTGTATATGAGCCTGTGTCTATGGTTGTAGAGCCTCCAGAGGATAACTTTGAGGACTTAGTTGGTCAGGTGTCTTCTGATGCTCTCTTTAATAATATTCAAAATCTAGAGGTTTTGAAAGGAGGGCTTGACCATCTGGAAGTTACCCAGAAAGGGACATTATTAATTTAATCTGTTCTTTTCCAGAAGTATTTCAGAGTTCGCCAGGTAGGACGAGGTTGCTTCAGCATGATGTGGATGTGGGCAGTGCTTCCCCCGTAAAGCAGAGTCCTTATCGACTAAATCCAGTGAAGAGGGACATAGTCGAGGAGGAAATAAAATATATACTGGAGCATGACCTCATCCAACCTTCAATAAGTCCTTGGAGCTCTCCGATTGTTCTGGTAAAGAAGTCTGATGGGAAGTACCGTATGTGTGTGGATTACCGTAAGGTTAATGCCAGTACTAAAATGACTCCTTTCCTTTGCCCCGCATTGATGACTGTCTCGATCAGATAGGGTCTGCAAAATTTATTACTAAGTTGGATCTGTTGAAAGGATATTGGCAAGTGCCCCTGTCTGATCGAGCCAGGGAAATTTCTGCTTTTGTAACTCCCTTTGGGCTTTACGAATGTAAAGTAATGCCTTTTGGGATGAAGAATGCTGCATGTACCTTTCAGCGGCTTATGAACAGAGTCATTTGTGGTTTGGAAGGCACTTGAAATTTATATTGATGATCTAGTTGTTCACAGCAATGATTGGCGAACTCATATGGTAAGGTTGAGAAAAGTGTTTTGAAGCTTTGAGGGCTGCCGGTCTTGTTGTGAACTTGGGTAAGTGTGAATTTGGCAAGGCCAAAGTATGTTATTTGGGTCATGAGGTTGGTTTGGGACAGGTAGCCCCTAAACAAGCCAATCTCGAGGCCATTTGTAAATTTGAAGAGGCGTGCAAGTCGAGAAGAAGTTCGGAGAGTTCTCGGCATGACGGGCTATTATAGGCGGTTTGTCCGAAACTTCTCGACATTGCTCAGCCGCTTACTAAGCTATTAGAAAAAGGACAGAAATTTGTGTGGTCTCCTCAATGTGAAGAGTCTTTTATAAACTTAAACTGGTGTTGGTGTCAAACACAATATTAATGTCTCCTGATTTCAGAAACCTTTCATTATTGCGGTGGATGCCAGTGATGTAGGCATTGGGGGTGTCCTCTTTCAGAGAAATGGGGCTGGAGAGGTTTCGTCCTGTGTCTTGAACGTTCAGCCGTAAGTTATTGGCAGCGGAGAAAAGTTACTCCACTATCGAGAAGGAGGCCTTGGCCTTGGTTCGCACTCTGCTACATTTTAAACCTTATGTTACTAATTTCTCTTTCCCTATAGAGATTTGGACTGACCACAATCCTCTAGGTTCATCGAACGGATGAAAGGATCCAACCAGAGGATTTTAAGGTGGGCTCTGCAGTTGCAGGAATTCTCTCTGGTTATCAAACATATTAAGGGATCTGAGAACCGTATTCCTGATGCCCTTTCTCGTATGTAATCTTGGCTTTTGTCCCTCCCTCGCCCTTCGTGTCTTCATTGGGTTTGTATTAAAACTATTATTGCATAGTAAAATATGATGGCAAGTATGTGTGTGAGTATGAGTGAGTCCTTATCTTAGGGTTTAGTTTAGATGTAGGTTTGGTTAAGTGCATTGTTTTTGTATGTTCAACCTCGGTAAGGTCTATCAGTTTTTTTTTTTTTTTTTTGGTACTCGTTCGAGTCTTGGTTTAGCCTTCTTTAAGGTGCCCTATTGTCTGGTTTGGTAAGTTTTCTTCGTGAAGCTATGCTTCTTTTGTCATGTATATTGTAATAATATTCATAACCTTTTTTTTTCAGGGTTGTTTAAATATTTATCTTGATCTGGTTTTGTATCTCTATAATATTATATTAATTCCTTTTCATTTCAGCATTCTTACAGTATTTGATTTAAAAAAAAAAATGTATTCTATGTGAATAATTTTTTTTTGTTTTGGGGGAGGAAGGTATTAGGCTAACGTAAAACTATTATTATTTCTTTTGTTGATTTAAATCAGCCTTGTTTACTTTTTGTTTACTTTAAGTTAAATTTTGTTGAGTATGTTTACTCTTGTGTTACCGTAAGTTAAGTGGCTTTACGATTGTTTCAGTGTTTTTGCGCCTCCTCCTCCTCTTTTGTGTATTAGTGAACTATCGTTTTAACGATTGTTATTCTTTTGCTATGAGTGTTTATAAACACTGGGAAGGTGATGAGTGACATGGTCGACCGGGTCAACGAGAGTTGGCGTCTTGGCAAGCTCTCACCAGTACTGTTTTCCCGTCGCAGCATTTATTTTGATTTGGAGGACGACTTTGGATAATTACCTTTTGGACCACGCACTTGGATATTTCCCTCACGGATTTTGAAAGACGCATATATACGTCTGTTGAGTGTGTCCCTGGATCACGGCTTTTTCTCGCGCAGGTGTTGTTGTCACCTGCGACCTTCACACTGCTGTTGAGAGTTTAGCAGACGCTCTGTCATTCTGCGACCGCTGTTTCTCCGCCCCTTTTTCCCGTCTGAGGATTTTGACGGAAAACCTGTGTCGTCGCTGTATCCCGGCACTGGATTCTGGATTTACCTGCCGTGTCATCCTCGTCCAGCTGTTATATGGGAGTGAGAGCTACTTGACTCGTGAGGTGGCTAGTAGGGAGTCTGTCGCC
>NC_061110.1:86265955-86295955 GCF_015104395.2 Macrobrachium nipponense | reverse complement strand
AGAGAGAGAGAGAGGGGTCGCGAGTCGTTGGTTGCTTGGAGAGAGAGAGAGAGAGAGAGATTGTGTGTCAGTTTGCCTGACGCTCGGGGTTCCACATTTACCAAATAAAAACGAGATTAATATCCTGTTAACAGGTGGTGGCAGTGGTATAAGAAGTTTTTTTTTGGGCCTGGGTACGCTAATGAAGAGACAGGTGACCAGTTAAACATAGAGGGGTTATGATCATGT
Source organism: Macrobrachium nipponense (assembly GCF_015104395.2). NCBI lineage: Eukaryota > Metazoa > Arthropoda > Malacostraca > Decapoda > Palaemonidae > Macrobrachium > Macrobrachium nipponense. The sequence goes on along the minus strand of NC_061110.1, from coordinate 86,295,727 downwards.
CACAGTTTTGTTGCCTTAGCGATAGTTTTCGAACGACAAAGCCTTTTGTGAGATTAAATGCCATTTTCAGAGTGTCTGGTTGTGGAAATGTGTTGGATTTCAGTGACTGGGTGAAATGGGTAGAGAAACGTCCATCTGTGGGATGTGTGCTGAGGAAAGAAATTGTATTAGAGTCATCAAATTTGCCCATACCGAGACCCTCCAAGGCTTATGAGTGAAAGATCGGCAAGTGCTTTCTTGCTGCGCGGTTTGCCGAGTGCGTTGTGCCGACGAGATTCGCGTGTTTGTAATTACGCAGATTCCGGGGTGGTTTTCTCTTATTTTGAAGATGTAACTGTTACGTAGTGTTTTTTTTATAATCCTGGGGGCTTTTTTGAGATTATTCAGTGTTATGGGACTGGTGTAAGAGGTCAATTTTTTTTTTTTTCCATAGTAGCAGAAAGTGAAGTGTTTTTCATTATTGGTGCCTGTTTAGAAAAGACGCATTCGTCTTTGTTTGGTGTATACATGTTTATAAAATATTTTTCATGTATGCGAACTGTGCTTGTATTGCATTTTCTTGGACACAGAGCGGCCACTCATTTTTACAGACTCAGCAAATTTCTGCTAACCGGCGCAGAGGCGCGTTGCAAGGGGAAGGCGACTACTGGCCTGCCTCGGGGTTATTGTATGGGAGGGTACTTCTACTACTACTGGTGTATACCTCGGGGGATACTCAGACACTGTTCAAGGGGGGGTGTTCTATCGCTTGACTGGCAGGTGTGTCAATGCTCGATGGAGGGTGAAACTTTTTTTTTTCTCAGTGTGGTTGAACTCCTTCCTTTTTTTTTCTTTGTCGGGGTGTTGAGAGACGAATTTGCCCTTGAAAATGATTTTCTAATGCCAAGACATCAGCTGATTGATTAGTTGATGACGTGAGATACCAGTAGGGTTTTTTTTAGTAAAAGATTTTCTTTCTCTTGGATGAAGAAAAAAGAGAATGGAAATGCATGGGATGTGTGTATGTTTTCCTTATGCTTTGGAAGACACAAATATAATGGGGACACAGATTATTATTATTTTTTTTATTGTGTTGGAGGGATTACTTTAAAATGTCGATGAATGGTGTTGATTTTGGGTGTGACATTGGTGGTGTATACTGTGGGTTTGGCAATACTGGTGTATGCTATTTGAATTGCACCCTTACTTGAGATCTTTGCAAGAGAATTATTACTATGGAGAGTTATTATTATTATTAATAATTGTTATTATTATATGAGATATTTTATGGGAGGGTTACTTAAGCAGAACTATCATTACTTGACTTGTTTTACGAGAGATTTGAGATTTATGGGAGAATTCTTGCATTTTTTTTTTTTAATGCATACGTAGTGGCGCTACATTTTATTTTCTCTGGATATTTGTGTTCCAGAAATTGTGAGTTTTCTTGCACAATACCTTTGTTGTATTTGTGACAATTTTGCCAGAGATAGGAAACTTGGTTAAGTTTTCTAGTGGCCTATGTCGTAGTGCATATGGAGAAGTCTTGGCTTAGACACTGTGAATTTGGAGTTTTATTATAATGAGTTGTGGCACACTGGTGATTTTTTCTAGAATTTTCTAGACAGTTTTTATTTGCCTAGTTTTTGCCCTTTTTCAGCAGTTATGCTTAACAGAGAGTTTGTGGTTTTTTACTATAACATTGAGTTATTCTCTGGAGAATTGGAGATATATTTGGAGATATAATTGGAGGTATATTATTTTGGATTTATAATTTGAGATATAATATACTGGAGATATATTTTTGGCCATTTGATATTTGCCAATGGTGGTGAGAGCTATGTTTAGTTCAATTATTTTGCAGCCATCTTTGTTGCAAAATGGACACACACTTTTGAGGAGATATATGGGGCAATATTTGTGAGTGGGTGAGCTGAATGCTTTGAGTGCACATTTTTTTGGAGATGGGATTTCATTTTTTGATTATCCTGCTTAGAAATATTTTTTGGAGCCTTGTTTTATTCCACATGGAGTTATTGGTGAAATAGAGGTAAATATTTTTTATTTGCCGAAATAGAGGTGAATATTTTTTATTCCTGGAGTGGTGGTTTTTTATTAACACGTGGTTATGGGAGAAATAAGAGTGATTATGGTGTGGGGGGTGGTTATTAACCATATGGAGGGAATATTTTATAACCGGAGTGGTGTTATTATTAATATGGTGAAATATATGGAGGTGGAATTAATCTTTGGCGGGTGACCCTTTTTTGTGGTTATGGAGTTTTTTCGAGCCAAGAGAAGATTTCTGTGGTTCTTTCTTTTTGGTTCGTGACTATTTGGAGGTGAGTGGCATTACTGCATAGTGGTCCTATAGAGATGTGCATTTTTTATGTTCACAAGTGTATTATTTTTGGAGGCATATAATTGCTGCATTATGAGTTTATCGTAGCTTTTTTTTTTTTTTTTTTATCACGAATAGGTGATAATGTTTTACATAATTGGGCAGTGTCATGTTGAGAGTAAAGTCTTTGAGACAAGTTTTTGAACACATTAGTCATATCCTGGAGTTAATTTTGTGAAATGTGCTTACTTCGTGTCAATATAGACCTTTTTCTATAGAATCACGAGTTTCCAAACTTGCGAGTCAGACTAGACATTTTTTTGTGCCGCAGTTAGAGCACACGTCCGCAGGTGGATTTTCTGCTGAAACCGTTGCGATGTGTCTGGTGTGCTGTTCCTTTTCCTTTAGTGGTGATTGCTCAGAGTTTTTGCAATATCTGGAAATGTTGACAATAGCATTTCACGAAAGCGCATGTGTGAGAGTTTGCTTTCTGGTCGTGTCGGTCAATGAAAGTTGCGATGTCGAGAAATTCCGTAGCTATACATGGGGCATTTCTTGGGAAAAATGTGGGGTTATGCATATGTATGTTATGTGTTTTGTGATGGAGAAGTTTACTTGTGATTATCTTTTTTTTTATTTTATTTATTTTATTTTTCTTCTTTTTCCTACGAGAGATGTAATCAGGGGGTTGAGCTTTAAATAGCATTTCTTTTTGGACGGGAGATGTAATTTATCGGGAGATGTAATTTATCGGGGTTGTTGTTTATATGAATAGGAGTTTGACATTGTCTCATTGTAATTAATTATATGAGCAGTAAAGGGTTTTTTTGCTATTAAAACATTGGAGATTTTTACTGATTTTGCGAGTTACTATAATATCAGAGCTTGAGAGAACATTTTTGGGTCTGGGCTTGTTACGTGATTTCTTTTTTCCTTGGGCTCAGTGCCCTTTTTTTTCTTTTTTTTTCTTTTTTTTTTACTTATGAGAACATTCAAGTTTGAAATGTGAGTGCAGAAGTCCGTGGAGTTGCTGTGAGTTTTGGGATTGTGTGTGCTGATGTGTGAGTTTGGAGGATTGAGTTAGAGAACTTGATATTTTTTTTACTTTGCGAGTTGTGATAGTGACTTATGATTTGGTGGTCATATTAAGTGGAGTTAATTGGGAGACGTTCAGTTAGTATTTCTGACTTTTGATGTTGTTGTTTGATAGAAGTAGTATGTCTGGGGTTAATTCTTTTTTGATTGACCGATGACTTGACTGACATACTAACACACCAAAAAGTCGTTCCCCGACGCTAGCAAGACGTCCACCAGCCGTGCAGAGATGTTGCTGTCATTTATCCAGGGTGATTACGAGAGTTTCTACAGAGTTCTACAGCACTTTTGGGTCTACAAAGCTGTTAGAAGTTACAGTTGGGGAGGCATTCCGTCTTCCTACAGCATGCTTCAGTCTGTTCTGGAAGTTGCAGACAAAGAGGGATATTCAAGAATCCAAAATGAGAGAAAATTCTAGTGTTATTGGAGATGAAGCGTGATAGACTTTACTCTGTGCTGCCAGAGACGTGCAATTATTACTTATATTTTATTTTAAGCTGGCCAATGTTTTATATTATATAAGCTATTTTATTTGACCATTTGCTAGGCGGGAGCTAGCAATTTGGCATGGCCGAGCTTCTTTGGTAGGGATTATAATTAATGATATATTTAAATAGCATAATGTGATGCGCTGTGACCTTTTTGGAATGCAGAGAACAGGGCCGAAGCAACAACCCGAGAAAAGCTGATAAATGATTTCTGTGATGGCGTGATTCAAAAACTGCATAGTTAGGCGAGTCAATGTTCGTCAGTTCATGGGCTCTTGTTTAAAGTGCCTTTGGGAAACTGGATGTAGCCAGTAATAAGGGGCGTTAATGAAGTGTGCATTCGTATGTGCGTGTGCGCCTCTTCCTTTGATAATGTATCACTAGCCAAGTCTATGGGAAGACCTGCGCAAAGATTCGTGGGAGGAAGGCAAAGCCACGATGGCGGATGCCAAAGTGTTTTTTGAACAGTGAGTGAGATATTCCGGCTGCATGGGTGAGTGTTGAATTACTTTAGCCAAGTTGAATTACTTTAGCCAAAAGGAATGGCCTGTTACATTGTAAGAATATTTAATCTTTAATTTTGTCTTTAAACTTATGTGTGCTAACGAGTGTGTTTCTCGTGTCTTTGAAACAGACGATTCTGGCAAAGGGGGGACAGAGAGTCCTAGATGGGAGAGACAATTGGTGTGACAAATTACCGTTTTAAACATTTTAATGTTGGGGGGTTAACTGAGTTAAGTTAGTCTGTGAGACTTGGTTTAGACTTGATTTATTGTCTTTCCATTGTTAAACAAATCGTTATTTTTTATATAACTTGACTCTCATTTTGATTACCTGTTAGAATGGAGAGAAAGAGGTGGAGAGAGAGGAGTTGCTGAGAGAGAGAGAGAGAGAGAGAGAGAGAGAGGGGTTGCGAGTCGTTGGTCGCTTGGAGAGAGAGAGAGAGAGAGATTGTGTGTCAGTTTGCCTGACGCTCGGGGTTCCACGTTTACCAAATAAAAACGAGATTAATATTATGTTAACATATATATACAATATTTCCGGAAAACACTAGCTAAAAAGACGTGTATTTTATAACCACTGAGCAGAGGTTTTACGAACAGAGTTCATCTTGGAAGTGAGAGCTACTAATATACGCATTTTGCACCACCTCAAAAAGCAGGAAACAAAATATACAGGTGTATATCTTGAAGAATTTAGTTTGACTTTGTAATTCTGTTCTCCTCTAGAATTCCATATCAGATTTACACCTCTTTTTTACTGATTCGGAAAAATCCTGCAATGACCTAAAATATGTTCTTCATAGTAAATAAATAAGAATTTTTCTGTTTGGAAAAGTATTTGCTAAACACCTCAGTATTTGTATGATTCATTGTATTTCTAATGAATAAAATTGTTTCCAAAATTATACTCTTTGGCTCACTTGCCTTTTCGCACCACTTGTTATATGAAACAAAAAAACTTGCATAGGATGCTTTTTATTAAATGAGAACTGACAATGCACAAGGAAAATCAAAATCATGTTTTTGTGCAACACTACAAGAAATGAATGTATAGTGACATTACTACTTTTAAATTTATAGTTGTAAGAAAAGTGAGGCAAAACCAAGGTATGTGATTTAAGTGCTTCAACGTGCATAAAACTGGACTCCTTACAGGATAAGAATTTCGTATAGTTCTTCCGTCAGAAAAATCATTGCCATTACAAGAGCGAGTGTCACTGAAGCCATTGATCAAAGTCCGTTATCCCTCGCGTTTAACTCTTTAATAACTCGGGATGACCAGACGTCGTTGAGGAGTAATAGTCCACCCTAACCTCCGCAGCAACGATTCTGGATGATTATAGTGTCACCAGAGCCCCCAGAGCATGGACCGCACCCATTTTGATATTTGGATGGCTTGTGGACTCCTTGGAGAAGGTGTGTTTACTACTGATGAGTCGATGGGGATCTCGGTCGTCTGATGAGAAAGTAAATTGTAAGTTTTCATTTTGGTAAAACACATGATTATTTAGAAATATATGTTTTTATACAGTTTACCAGTAGCAGATTTAAGGAAGAGCCACTTGGTCACGGCCCCCGCCCTACCCCCTATAAGGAATGAATAACAAAGACATTGTTTTTTCTTTCAATAAATTCATTAATAGAAGCAAAAAATTTGCTTTGTTAATTCTAATTATCGTGTAAATAAAAAAAGTCATCGTATTGATGTATTTGTACTGTATGTGTGTACCTGCTATATATATATATATATATGGTGACACAGAGAACCAATTTAAAATTTTAAACATTTAGAATCTAATATATTCCCAGAAAGCTTAACAACTGGTGTAATATATACGAAACGTAGCTATGCAAAGCGACTTCTGTCACTGAAGGAGAGAGGGGGCTGGGGGAGGGGAGAGGGTAATTGCGAGGGGAAAAATAGTAAGAATTGGTGGATATTCATGGTCCTAACGACAGTCTCCCGTAATCAATGGACCTTGCTGAGACTCATCACTTCAGCATAGCACCGAAGTAAAATGAACCGTTTTCAAAGACAAATCTCATCAAACTACTAACTACTACTGTACTAACTTCTTTTTCCACGCAATGGAGGAGCTTTCGTGGGAAGCGCGCGCCACAACAAACCAACACACACACAACACACCACACACAACACACATATATATATATACATACAATATATTATATATTATATTATATATAAGTATAATTATATAATATATATATATATAATATATAAATATTAATATATATGGACCTTCGCTGAGGGACTCATCCCTTCAGCATAGCCACCGAAGTAAAATGAACCGTTTCAAAGAGACAAATCTCATCAAATACTACTACTACTACTTCTTTTCACGCAATGAGGAGCTTTCGTGGGAAGCGCGCGCACACAAACACACACACACACACACACACACACATATATATATATATATATATATATATATATCTTATATATATATATATATATATATATATATATATGTGTGTGTGTGTGTGTGGTGTGTGTGTTTGTGTGCGCGCGCTTCCCACGAAAGCTCCTCATTGCGTTGAAAAGAAGTAGTATTAGTAGTATTTGATGAGATTTGTCTTTGAAACGGTTCATTTTACTTCGGTGCTATGCGAAGGGATGAGTCTCAGCAAGGTCCATTGATTACGGGAGACTGTCGTTAGGACCATGAATATCCCAATTCTTAATATTTTTTCCCCTCGCAATCCCCTCTCCCCTCGCCCCAGCCCCTCTCTCCTTCAGTGACAGAAGTCGCTAAATATATATATATATATATATATATATATATATATATATATATATATATATATATATATATGTATATATTATATTTTATATATATATAATATATAATATATATATGATATATATATATATATATATATATATATATATATATATATATATATATATATATATACATACATATATATATATATATATATAATATATATATATATATATATTATATATATATATATATACATGGCTTCTCATAGATAGACCTGAAGACGCCTCACTTCATTCATATTTTATTGTTATCATTATAAGGCTATTTATACCGTCCTCACTTCATTAAAAAAAATCAAGAATTAATTTGCTTGATCCCCAAATTTACAGAGAATGAAACACAAAAAATTTGTGCAAAATTGACTAAAGCTGAATTTTTAAAGAGAATTCTGAAAATAACCAAGAAAAGTGCCAATGTTCCTATCACACTTAGCTGTTAATACTGACTGATTATATTCCTTTTTCTGGGCGCGCTTAAAGTTTATCTCTGTCTGTTGCCAAGCTTTGTTATTCTTCTCCTACTTAAGTTTTCCCTCAATTTTTATAAACTTCCGTCCCTCAAGTGGCAACCCTATTTATTTCTTGCCAAAACCTTTCTACTAATTCATCTTCCCCTCTTTCTTAATCCTTACCTACTTGAGAGAATTAGGTCGTTGTCATATTGACTTTCATATAAAATCAATATATAAATATATAAAGGGGAATTTATCTAAATAAAAAAATAGATATATAAATAAATTACTTTACTCCTGCAAAACCCCTTCAATGGATTAGAGATAAAATCTTTTCGTGACAATAAGGCTTCTTGCGCTTTATTCAAGAAACTGAATGGATTGTCAGACAAACAAAGCGATGATAAAAAAAATAACAAAAGTATTCCTAGTGCAGGTAAACTAAGAGAAGCAGTGAACTTGACACTTCTTTTATCTAAAGACGTTGTTCATATCTCTAAAACGAACAGTTATCGACATTAATTCTTATTCCGCCCTATAGAAAGACAAAAGGGCCTATTTTGATGAACTTACGGATTTGGTTAAGGATTCAGGAGCCGGCAATGCCTCGGCATAGAAATAGCAGGTCATAGCCACCAACAGAAGAGACAAAATGTAGGTCTTCATTGTGGATAAGGCTGGTTTTTTCTAATCGATTTAGGCCGAAGCAAGTAAACCTGAAAAGAAAATAGGCAGAATAGCCTTTTATTTTCCTCTTACACACACACACACACATATATATATATATATATATATATATATATATATATATATATATATATATATAATATATATATATATATATCCTATTATCCCTGAACCAAATGTATGCCCTCCCAAAGGAGGACACTTACTAAGTAACAAACTTTGTTTGGAGGAAGTCTGTTGTAAATGTTTTCGGAAATTCACCAGAGTCCTATAAAAAGATAGATAATAATCTAATAATAATAATAATAATATCTTTTATTTCGGTTCAAGACCATATACAATGAACATACAAAAATACACAGTAACATTCACAATCTAGATATATGAGTCAACATGATAGGAAAAATTAGTTAAGTATCAGGCACTTATCCACAAAATAGCTGACGGGTAGCATAAAAGATAATAATTATAATACTGGTAATAGTAATAATATTAGTGAGGAAAAAAAAAAAAAAATGCATTGAGAGTTATAACAGTTAGTGCACAAATTATATAGCTTAAATTTCACTAGAGACCTTAGATGGTTACAGTAGTCTGGTCCAGAGGGCTAAATACATAAATTGAATGTATATATATATACATATATACACACATACACATATACATACATACATACATATATACGTATATACATACATACACACACATATATACACATATATATATACATACATATATACATATATACATATATATATATATATATATATATATATATATATATATATATATATCATATATATATATACATACACATATATATACATATATATATATATACACATATCACACACATACACATATACATACTCACAACACATACACATATATACATATATATAAAACTTTAACTTGATAGTAATCACAGAAATAATGAAAAAATAAAATATCAGCTATAAATATAATAATGACAAAATCTGCAGATGACATCTTGCTAATACAGAGATTAAGTCCTTTACGGGACAAAGGCCTCATTTTCCCATCTTTCCCACAATTTAGATCTTCTTCTTGCTTCACTCCTTAGGATGCTTTGTATGAGCGAGTTGCCGGCTCGTTTCTTCCACTCGGGTTACCAGGCTGGACATTGTTCGCCTTACAATGATTTTTAAATTGTCCAGGTGGTTTTCTAAGAACATCTGTGTGGCGGAGGGTAGTTGGTAGCGTGGAGTGTTTGAGGCGTCTCAGAATGTCATTGTGCACAACAGTGATACGTCTCATGGTCTCTCGGTATAGTTCGTCCAGAGGGAACACCCATAGATACTGTAACAGTACGAGCGGAAGAGCAGCAGTTTCACGTCTCGGTGACAGAAGGCAAACCTCCTTGCAATCATGTTGCCAGTTGCACATAGTTTACGACGCCTCTGTTCAATGTCTGCCCGTATCTTTTAGGTCGTCGGTAATAATGTGACCCAAATACGGAAATTCCGCGCACAAATTCCAGCCGATGGTTTCCGAGAAAAATTTGTGGTTCTGCAATATGCTTAAGCGATCTCGGGAGAAGCGACATGCACTGGGTCTTGGTTTCGTTGTAGATTATATCAAATTCCTCTGCATATTGGCGGCAAGTGTCGATGAGTCGTTGGAGGCCATGCACTGATGGGGAAATCAAAACCATATCGTCGGCGTAACAGAGGTTGTTTATAGTTGTTTCATTGACAGTGCATCCGATTGGGAGTGAGTTCAGTTTGACATTCAAGGCATCTGTGTACGTATTAAACAGGTATGGAGAGAGAATGCCCCCTTGCCGAAGCCCGTTTAGGGAGCCGAAGGTGTACGATAATACGTTTGCCCCATTTGACACAGAATTGCTGTGTGGAGAACCAGCAATGTAAAATGCCAATTAGATATAGGGGTGTGCCCCTTTTATGCAGCTTCAGGAATAGCTTCAGGTAGTTTTACTCTGTTAAATGCTTTTCTCACATCTACGAAACACAGGAAAACCGGAGATGCTGATGATAGGTAGTAGTTCAGCAATTCTTTCAGTAAGTAGATGCAGGTGTCGGTTGAGTGGTTTGCTTTAAACCCGAACTGGTTGTCAGTGGTGTGTAGAAAGGGGAGAAGTCTCACAAGAAGAACCGACTCAAGTGTCTTCGATGCGATCGTTGTGATTGCAATTGGCCGGTAGTTGCCAGGGTCAGCTGCATCCTTTAGCTTGTTTTTGTATTAATGGTATCAGTGAACTAAGAGTAGGGAGTCTGGAAGATACTGGTGAATTATGCACGCATTGAATAAGGCAGCTAGCAAAATGTAAATTATCGGATGGCAGAATTTGAAAGCCTCTGCGGGAAGACCATCACAGCCGGGCGATTTATTATTAGGTATGCTGTTTTATGGCATCGCTGATGTTACCTGGCGTAATACGGTCTGCAAAATGAAATTGAATGTTGTCATTAAGGAGGTTATCCACCTCGCTTGCGGAATCCTGATCATTTATGCAATTCAGGATATTGTTGAAGTGATCACCCCACCATCCTTGCATAGCCTCGTCTCCGACTGCTTCCCCTACTCTCTGTGATAGCTTTTTAGTTTTGGGATTTAAGGACTGGATATCTTTCCAAAGACGAGGGTAATCACCAGATTCTACGTTTCTAGACATTGCATCGGCTCTTAGTTAGTTTTTTGTTTTTTCATTTAACCTGCCCAGTGCTTAAGAGCAAGTTTGAATTGCGCTCTCGCCTGCCTCATTAGTAATGCAGTGTGTCCTTCCCTCGGGCTGCCATTTTGCCTCCACAGTAAAAATATTTCTCGTGAGTATGTATACAGATCCTTAACCAAGTCATTCCAAGGAGGATATTACAAACAAGTGAGAATTACCTTGACGAAATCTAAAGGCAGCCTGCCGAAGCAAGCATAGCGGAGATTATGTTCGAATAGAATTCATTCAGATCCCTCTTGTGGTGGTCATTTCTACATTTTGTGTTGGTACCACAGTAAGGCGTCAGCCGGTTGAAATATTGACCGCAACTTGGTTTCCGTGGTCGCCCTAAAGTCTCTGGCTTTCTGTTGGTTTTTTAAACTCCACCAGTTAACCGCTGGATGGGCGGTCAGTTAGTGGGTTCACGGTAGGGAGGGATGGGGTACTGAATGACACCTGTAATGGGATGTGATCGTAGCCCGTTGCAAAGATCGTAGCGAAATATTGCAGGTCATAATAGAATCATGAATTTGTTGGAGATGTGATGCAGTGGTCCAGCCAGGAGGTTGTAATTGCGTCCGCTCTATTATGTACATATGAGTAGGAGGAGGGGAGGGAGGAGCATACATCGCTATTGTGGAGAGCATGATTTTGACAGAAGCGAGTAAGTTCATTATAAAATTGTTTTGTGGGGTGAGAATTAAGGTCCCCTATTATACAAATATGATCAGCAGTTGAATCTTGAATAATACTGTGTAACTCCCCTAGGATCATGCAGTAATGATCAAAATTATTGTTATTTTCCCATGGCATATAAACATTAATTTTATTAGGATTTTAGAGTTCCCTACTGTCACTTGAAGCCCAAGCAATCTGTCACTCCTGTAGGTCATCACCTTTATCATATTGTCTAACGATTTGTGCCACAGGAAAGAAAGTCCCCCTTTCGGACGACCGGCTATGATTTGATCTGTAACTTGCATCGATGAAGTCGAGAAGGTTCTGAAGTCTTCATGAATTGAATCGCAGATGGCAAGGTCATGAGGCCAGAGGAGCGTTTCTTGCAATGCAATGATGCCGTTGAAATTTTTGCAGAGCATGTTTAGGAGAGGAATGTTCCGCTTGAGGCCAAAAATATTCCAAGAGATTATGTTTAATGTACCATGGCTACTCACGAAGATGGGAGATGAATGCGCTGATCATTTGGGTGGATGGGGGGTTATCCAGGGGGAATGGGCAGTCACTCGCCGTGGGCGGTTGGCTGGCACTTGCGGTGGAAATGACCCTGGTTGGAGTGACAGTAAGTTCCCCTGGGGGTGGTTGGTCCCGGATTAGGTTATATCTTGAAACTAATATATTAGGACCGAAATTCTCGCCTTTAAGAACGTCGAGGTGTGAAATAGGCAGGTAATCCTGTAGGCCACTTATGTTTATTTCTACATGGGAGTTCGTGAGGGGATAAGTGGGTCAGAGCCAGTGAGAAACTTGACTCTCTCCACTATGGCGTCTAGCGTCCACCTGATGAGACGCAGATTGGGTGGGAAGGTTGTGCTACATGACATCGTCTTCTCGATGTGTTCGGGTCGCGGTTGGTGAACCTCCGAATATGTTGGGACTCCGTCGGCTAGCGGCCAAACGAGAGGATCTTCTCTTCTTTCTACTTGTTTGTATCTGCCAGCCGCTAGACCCCTCAAGATCACTCTCATCTGCATCTACGATGGGGGGTTGGCGGGGAGAGATAGGGTGGGGAGGATCACAAGGGCTGGTAATCATCACCGGAGGTCTATCTTCCACCGGAGGCACTGGAGAGGGAGGGGAGGTTGGGGGATTACCAACTGTCTCCTCAGAACGGCCAACCCTACAGGTGAAGGGGCACTTCCGTGTTGCTGGGAGGCGAGGAAAAACTGGATGCCGCATTCATAGGAGTTTGGATACGATACTTGAAACATTAATTATATTTTGCTTTACTTCTCTTGTTAAGGCAAATGAAAGAACAAAAACAAATATAAGATTATGGGACTCAGATCCTCATCTATGATGACTCCTTCACATGACTCTGGAGAAGCAGCTCCTCAAACAAACAAAAGGTAACTGGAATTAATCATAAACAACAAGGTAATGATGTTCCCTCAGTCGGCAAATACTGAAGTTATAAAAAGGTGAATCGTTTATGTTTTAAAAAGTGAGTCTAAACTGGATTGTGAGGTTAACTCCAACTTCCAAAAGCTGATAATAGCAATAAGATTCAGTCTAAATTCAACAAATTTTTGCAAAAATTTTTATGCCTCAAAAAAAGAACTAGAGTTAACTGAACAGATGGCCATCCATATACGGATATGTTTTGCTTTTCGATTAATTTGAATAGCTTATTGAATTGAGCAAAGAAATTTTAAAGCTTCAGCGTATTACTATATGTAATATATATATATATATATATATATATATATATATATATATATATATATATATATATATATGTATGTATATATATGTGTGTGTGTGTGTGAAGGTATATATATATATATATATATATATATATATATATATATATATATATATATATATATATATATGTATATATACATATATATATATATATATATATATATTATATATCTATATATATATATATATATATGTATGTTCATGTGCTTCTGTGTCTTTCAAAGAGAGATAGAAGCATACAAACAAGAAAACATCTACAATATCTTTAATGAAGTTATGAACCTGGAAAATTATCTACTTAAGAACGACACCCATGGCCTACCCTCAATCTACAAAACACACCTGAATTCGCCTTGAAATTGGTTCTCAAAGCTGATAGATCATAAAATACAGACGTCAAAATACTATATATAAGTTCAGTGAAATATACATTTTCATAATAAGCTTAAACCACCATTTTACAAACGCCGGTTCATTTTGATTGGTGCGAATAGGCACATACAAAGAATAGTTTTGATCTAAAACTTAAAATGACTTTTAAAACTCTTCTATAATCACAGTAACGTACTGTCATTAGTATATGACTTATCATGATTTGGCTTCCCTTTGAGCCGTAATATTCTTAGAATCAGTGCTAGAGAATATTTATAACTAGTGATAGCAAACGGATTAAGTTCACAAAATGCCCAATACAATTATTGTTTCTACGCTATTGTAACTTTTATTTCTTTTTATATGAAAAAAAGATTTTCTGATTAATAAATCTAAGCTCAACACCAAATTTTGTCAAGAATCTTTTGCCCTGAAAGCATAGACTTTTAAAATATTTTCGTATGGCATAAGCATTCTAAGTTCCTTATGTGCATTCATAGGTATAGAATTATGCTCTTGTCTTTCCAGTCTATAAAATCAAAAGAGGATATCTAGCTGATGAATGAGGGACAAGGAAAGAATAAATAAGAATGCACAGCAAGAGAAAACTAGTGATTCACCTGGGAAAAATACAATATTATCGATAACAATAAAAACAAGAAAGATACAGATAACACTGGTAAGAAAAGTATTAGCATAAAACCAAGAACTTGCCTTCTCTGAGCTGTGAGCTTCTTGTCCTGTTGCTTAGTTGATGTTCTGGGTCTTCTCTCGAGTTTATATATGCGAGTAGCTCCTCCCTACTTCATGGAGGTGCAGGGGTATTGCTGTACGTATCCAGGGGAATGGGGTGAGACCATTTTTGTTGCATGTGCGAACTCCCAAACAAGGCATAATTACCAGTTTTGGGAGGATGTAAGGATTGTCCTGTGTGACGTCTCCGAAGGTTTTTGCTAAGTGCAGTGTCTACAGAGACATTTAAAAAAAATTAAAAATTAAAAAATTTGTCACTTACTAAATCAAGGTTCATGTGCGTTATTTCAGTATGCAGAATTAATCCGCAAAAGAAAGTAACGTCCTAGTTTTATATATTTAGATAAGTAATAAATAATATAATACTAATAATAATAATAATAATAAGGCAAAGATTCCCTGGGACTACGGTATCAGAACAGACAGGGTAATATGTGTAAATAGACCAGACGTAACATGGATTGACAAAATCAAGAAGAAAGTATTACTCATTGATGTCGCAATACCATGGGACACCAGAGTTGAAGAGAAAGAGAGGGACAAAATGGATAAGTATCAAGACCTGAAAATAAATAAGAAGGATATGGGATATGCCAGTGGATATTGTACCCATAATCATAGGAACACTAGGCACAATCCCAAGATCCTTGAAAAGGAACCAGGAAAAACTAGATGCCGAAGTAGCTTCAGGACTCATGCAGAAGAGTGTGCTCCTAGAAACAGCACACAATGTAAGAAAACTGATGGACTCCTAAGGAGGCAGGATGCAACCCGGAACCCCACACTATAAATACTCCCCAATCGAATTGAAGGACTGTTATAGACCAAAAAAATACTTATTATTATTATTATTATTATTATTATTATTATTATTATTATTATTATTATTATTATTATTATTATTAATTACATCAGCAGCATACGTAATAATATTAATCATTCTAATCCTAGTCTGGAGATTCATACAATTTCACTTGTTCGTCATCCCCGAAGTAGAAATTGTATTAGCCTACGAGCAATTTAGAAGAAGATTTTTAGGTCCTGAGGAACAGTATTTATTCTTAAAGATATAAAGATGAACCCTATAGGACCTTCATCAACAATATTCTTAAGGTGCTAAACTCTGCGTCCAGATTTGCCGTTGTCGAAGACGGGTCAGACTTTCTCTGACCCTAAACCCCATTGTACGTATTGGGAATAAAGGTACCTTGGTTGAATTCTCGACCCCTCTATTATATTACCGGAAGTCTTCATGGTAGGTGTAAGTTAGGCATTCACCTACAAACGTCTTTTAATATCCAGTTCTCTCTGCCTCGGAATTAATATATTTTCATATGTTAACCGCGAAACGGAATTTTTTGTTGATAATAAGTTTCGTCCTCTCGTGAATTCGAACCGGTGTACAGAGGAGAAATCAGGACTTCAGTGACGCCTAAACTGACCAGGCTTCTGATATATCAGATATATTTATATATATATATATATATATATATCATATATATATATATATATATATATATATATATATATATCTATATATCAGAAGCCTGGTCAGTTTAGGCGTCACTGAAGTCCTGATTTCTCCTCTGTACACCGGTTCGAATTCACGAGAGGACGAAATTATTATCAACAAAAATTCCGTTTCGGTTAACATATGAAAAATATATTAATTCCGAGGCAGAGAGAACTGGATAGTGAGAGTAGACAGATGTTTTGGAAATCTCAATCTCAGTAGGAAAAGAAGAGCGTAGATTAAGAGACACCACATTTTATTTGCGAAGCGTTTCGTTGTTTCTTCATAACATTTTCAAGGCTAAAAGAGACATTACAGTATTTTAATAGTAGTTGCAAGATTATGTAATTATTGGCTGACAAAGCTGAGTAAAAGTAGCAACAATAAGATAATGGTTAAAATCTTTAAAATAAATTGCAACAGCATACTAAAAAAAACATAGATAAGATCTTTAAAATAAATTACAACCGTATACTAAAAACAGAATGGTGGGAAAGACAGAGATGAAAGTTTACACTACAAATGAATGATTGATTTATATTAAAAGTAAGGGATAAGATGAATTGTCAAGGTTAAGATCTGGTTCCCTTAAAAATATTTCTATCGACTCAGAGATTCTCAATAATGACTCTTCTCTAAAAGCATCAAGCACACTAAAATTTTCCAATCTTCTACCTGTATTACATTCTTCTATGTGCTGTAAAATCGGTGATCTGGTTGCCTTGGCCAGCAAGCAACCAGTACGAGGAGAAATGCCATAATGTTCGGAAGATCTTGTCCGGACCGACCGTTTTGACTGGCCAATATAGGTGGAGCTACAGGCGTCACACTTGTCAATATATACTAGGTGATGCCAGACAAAAGGTCTGAAGGTAGTTTATCTTTATAGTTTAACAACGCGTGGATAGTATGGTTGTTGGTAAATATTAACTTGGGGTTAATGTGGGGAAAGCTATACTTAAAACATATTTCTTAGTTCTCTTGTAACGTATTTAGAACAAGGATCACTTATATATGGAAATTTAAAATACATAGTTAGTTTTTCAACCCTTGGTATATCTATTTTGCTATTTATACTAAGAGAAATATTTAGGAACGTTTTATTTCTTTATATATTATGTTATTGGGATAGCCATTAATTTTGAAATAGTTTAACAGAAACTTTATTTCTGAGTCAAATGCCTGCCAGCAGCTGCAGAGAGAATATGCTCTATGTATTAAAGTCTTAATGTTATCTATTTTAAAGTTAAAGAAAGTAGCACTTTGGAAATTCATTCCAAGACCGGTAAAAGTAGACTTTCTGAAAATGCTAAAACTTAAGAGCAACTTATTGTTTGCGGTAGTTTTTGTAATGCTTGCATCTAAAAAGTTAACAATATTATTTTCTTCATGTTCCACGGTAAACTGAATACATGGGTGTTTACTATTTAAGTAATCATGGAACCGCTGTACGCGACTTAAATGCAGCTCCTGGCAGGCATTTGACTCGGAAATAAAGTTTCTGTTAAACTATTTCAAAATTAATGGCTATCCCAATAACATAATATATAAAGAAATAAAAAAGTTCCTAAATATTTCTCTTAGTATAAATAGCAAAATAGATATACCAAGGGTTGATAAACTAACTATGTATTTTAAATTTCCATATATAAGTGATCCTTGTTCATCTTATCCCTTGCTTTTAATATAAATCATTCAGTCATTCATTTGTAGCATAAACTTCCATCTCTGTCTTTCCCACCATCCTGTTTTTAGTATACGGTTGTAATTTATTTTAAAGATCTTATCTATGTTTTTTTATGTATGCTGTTGCAATTTATTTTAAAGATTTTAACCATTATCTTATTGTTGCTACTTTTACTCAGCTTTGTCAGCCAATAATTACATAATCTTGCAACTACTATTAAAATATTGTAAGGTCTCTTTTAGCCTTGAAACTGTTGTTATGAAGAAACAACGAAACGCTTCGCAAATAGAATGTGGTGTCTCTTAACCTACGCTCTTCTTTTCCTACTGAGATTTATGTGCATATATATATATATATATATATATATATATATAATATATGTGTGTGTGTGTGTGTGTGTGTGTGTGTGTGTGTGTGTATGTGTGTGTAACAAAGAGTAATTGAGAATATAATAAGGAGTAATTAAGACACCGTTGTAAGGTGATGTGCTGTGACATTCCTAGAATGTAGGGGTCATCAGTTTAGCTTCTCCTTGGAAACAGTGTGGCCCTAAGTGACAAGACGGCTCAGCTTTGGAAATGCTAATGTATCTTCATTGGGTGGCGCGATGTCGAAGTTGTTGTCTATGCAGATCAGTGCCATGTCCTGTCTCTATGCATGGGCGGATGCAGAGGTGCCTTATGAAACTGGTTTGAGGCGGTTTCTGTAGGCGTGAACAATGTTCTTTATAATGACGTCATGATCTTGTGACGAAGTTAGTGACGACACTTACTGGGAGTGTCTTGTGCGTAAGTTAGTGCGTGCATGCAAGCTTCTTCCCTACATAATGAGAAAGTAAGGGCAAGATGGCCTCTTCAACAGTATTTTTAGTGAGGTTTGTGAAAACTGTGTTGAATGGGTAAGCAAACTTATTCTTTAACCAAAAGTGTGGTTTGGCTGTATTTTGAATATTATTTCAAAGATGTTCTATTTTATTTGACCTTTTGATTTTGATTTGTAATCTTTGCTTATCGAGGTGTTCTCCTGTCTTTTTATAGGCGGTTCTGGAACAAAGGGGAATTGATATGGGAACTTAACTAATGTTTCGTGGTGTACTAGACTGTACTATGACTATGCCTAGCTTTGTGACTAAAATAATGTTGGTTATTGTAGGAGAAAAATGGATTAGGCTATCTGAGTTCAATCTTTCAATTAACCATTTTGTTAAGAACCTGAGTTATTTAGCTAATACTTTGCTCTTAAATAAATGTATTTTTGTAGTTCACGAGTCTGATTTAATGGCCTTAGGTAATGTAGAGAGAGAGGGATGGAGAGAGAGAGAGAGTGAGAGAGATGTTGTAGAGAGAGAGGGATGGAGAGAGAGAGAGAGAGAGAGAGAGAGAGAGAGAAATGGTGTGTTAGCCAGTGCCTAGCCGCTCGGTTCATTGCTACCTCTTAAGATTACCCAGGCTGGAACCTTGGTAATAGGGTGGTGGCAGCGGTGGGATGGGATGCTTGCCGGTGTTGAATGGGTAAGCATATTTATTCTTTGGCAAAAAGTGTGGTTTGGCTGTATTTCGATTATTATCTCAAAGATGTTCTATTTTATTTGACCTTTTGATTTTGATTTGTAATCTTTGCTTATCGATGTGTTCTCTTGTTTTTATATAGGCGGTTCTGGAACAAAGGGGAATTGATATGGGAACTTCACTAATGTTTCGTGGTGTACTAGACTGTACTATGACTATGCCTAGTTTTGTGACTAAAATACTGTTGGTTATTGTAGGAGAAATATGGATTGGGCTATCTAAGTTCAATCTTTCATTTAACTATTTTGTTAAGAACCTGAGTTATTTAGCTAATACTTTGCTCTTAAATAAATGTATTTTTGTAGTTCACGAGTCTGATTTAATGGCCTTATGTAATGTAGAGAGAGAGAGAGAGAGAGAGAGAGAGAGAGAAAAGGGGTGTTAGCCAGTGCCTAGCTGCATGGTTCATTGCTACCTTTTAAGATTATTTATATATATATATATATATATATATATATATATATATATATATATATCTCCAAAATAATATATCTCCAATTCTCCAGAGAATAACTCAATGTTATAGCATAACTGCTGAAAAAAGGGTAAAAACTCGGCAAATAAAAACTGTCTAAAGAATTCTAGAAAAAATCACCAATGTGCCACAACTCATTATAACAAAACTCCAAATTCAAAGTGTCTTAAGCCAAGACTTCTCCATATGCACTACGACATAGGCCATTAGAAACTTAGCCAAGTTTCCTATCTCTGGCAAAGTTGTCACAAATACAACAAAGGTATTGTGCAAGAAAACTCACAATTTCTGGAACACAAATATCCAGAGAAAAAATGTAGTGCCATTACGTATGCATTAAAAAAAATGCAAAAATTCTCCCATAAATCTCTTTGCATCAAACAGCTGAAAACACAAACACGTTCCAGAATAATGACTCTTCACAAACTGAGATATTAAAAAATATTCACACCAACTGGAGAGAAAAGGTAAATTCAAATTCATCCATGATAAAAAAAAAACTTGTGTCAGCGATGGCTAACTTCCAAAAAAGGAGAAAAGAAAAATCAACGGCATTGTTAACTATCCCCCGTAACTCGCGTATGTCAAGCAATTATCTGCTGAACTCATAAAAAAGGAAAACAAAAAAATAATGTGTTGTTAGTTCCTCCCAAATTCAAAAAAGATTTCACCACCCTTGACAGCATTACAGCACCCACGTATTAGTATAAAAAAAAAAAAAAAAAAAAATCAGTATCAGAAATATCATCATCAGCAAAATCACAAAAATTGCTATCATCAAAATCACTAGTATCAGCATAAAAAAAACATCACCAATGTCAATGCTTATCCATTCACCAAAAGTTCAGCAAGACTCAACACAATTCAGCAAAACTCACCACTCACGAATGACTGAAACATTCTCTAAAGCCATAAAAATTCAACAAATAATTAACCCCAAAACTTCTCGCAATAATTAATTGTAATAATTCTCCATGATATAATTATCTGTAATAATTATAAAATAATCTCCCATGAAATATTTCAAATCTCTCGTAAAACAAGTCAAGTAATGATAGTTATACCTAAGTAACCCTCCCATAAAATATCTCATGCAATGATACTAATTATTATTAATAATAATAATAACAATAATTCTCCACAGCATTGACACTCGCCCCCTGAACAGTGTCTGAGGACCCCCTAGGTATACACCAGTAGTAGTAGCAGTACCCTCCCATGTAATGCCCCTCAGGGCAGGCCTGTAGTCGCCTTCCCCTTGCAACGCGCCTCTGCACCGGTTAGCAGAAATTTGCTGAGCCCGCAAGAATGGGTGGGCGCTCTGTCTCCAAGCCAAATATGCAATCCAAGCACAGTTCGCATGCATAAAAAACATTTTATACACACTTATATGTTAAACAAAGACGAATGCGTCTTATTCTAAACATGCGCCAATAAAGAAAACACGTCACTATCTGCTACTATGGGGGAAAAAAAATTTGACATCTTAAACCAGTCCCATTACGCTGAATGATTAAAAAAAGCCAGGATTAAAAAAAATAAAACACACCGTAACACTTACACCTTCACAATGAGAGGAAACCCCGGATTCTGCGCAATTACAAACACTTGAATCTCATCGGCACAACGCACTCGGCAAACCGCGCAGCGAGAAAGCACTCGACAATCATTCACATGCAAACCAGACTGAGTCCTCATCTCAGCAAGCACCTAGCGACGAGCGAATTTGCTGACCCCAGTTCAATTTCTTTGCTCAGTACTACAGCTAACGGACGGACATTTTCTCATTATCTCTCACTTAGTAACTGAAATCCTAACAATTTAACAATTTTCCACAATCCCACAAGGCTTTGTCATTCTAAAACTATCGCTAAGCCATAACCCCTCTATGTTTAACTGGTCACCTGTCTCTTCACCGCTCGCCACCACCTGTTTTTCCCCATAAATGGCCGCTGCCACCAGCTGTTAACGGGATATTCATCTCGTTTTTATTTGGTAAACGTGGAACCCTGGGCGTCAGGCAAACCGACACACAATCTCTCTCTCTCCCTCTCTCTCTCTCTCTCTCTCCAAGCGACCAATGGCACGCGACCACCCTCTCTCTCTCTCTCTCTCTCTCTCTCTCTCTCTCTCTCTCAGCAACTCCTCACCATTCTAACAGGTAATCAGAATGAGTCAAGTTATATAAAAAATAACTATTTATTTAACAATGGAAAGATAATAAATCAAGTCTAAATCAAGTCTCACAGACTAACTTAACTCAGTTAACCCCCCAACATGAAAATGTCTAAAACAGTAATTTGTCACACCAATTGTCTCTCCCATCAGGGACCCTCTGTCCCCCTAAGACTCTTGGTCCCCCTTTGCCAGAATCGTCTGTTTCAAAGACACGAGAAACACACTCGTTAGCTCACATAAGTTTAAAGACAAAGTTAAAGATTAAATATTCTTACAATGTAACAAGCCATTCCTTTTGGCTAAAGTAATTCAACTTGGCTAAAGTAATTCAAAACTCACCCATTGCAGCCGGAATATCTCACTCACTGATAAATAAAAACACTTTGGCATCCGCCATCGTGGCTTTGCCTTCCTCCCACGAATCTTTATGCAAGTCTTCCCATAGACTTGGCTAGTGATACATTATCAATAGCAGAGGCGCACACACTCATATGAATGCACACTTCGACAACACCCCTTGTTACTGGCTACAACTAGTTTCCCAAAGGCACTTTGAAAAGACCCATGAACTGACGAACTACAGGACGAACATTGACTCGCCTAACTATGCAATTTCATATCACGCCATCACAGAAATCATTTATCAGCTTTTCTCGGGTCGTTGCTTCGGCTCTGTTCTCCACATTCCAAAAAGGTCACAGCGCATCACATTATGCTATTAAATATATCATTAATTATAACCCTAGGACTCATATATATATATATATATATATATATATATATATATATATATATACATATATATATATATATACAAACATACATACATTTGATGCATTTTTCATATACTTAGTAACTGCTATTGTGCCCTGTTTCCATCTATTATTTTTACTGAGATCTGTCCATCATTACTACTGTTAATTTTAGATGTTGTGTGTAAATAATAAGATGGTGACAAAAAATATGCTCTCACTTGGCAACCAAGCAATTAGCAATTTTTCTTGCAATTATTCTGTTTGTGAGATTATTAACATAAGCATGAAGTCACCCATCTTAATCCATAACAATATATATAAATATTATATGTATATTTATATATAATATATATATATATATATATATATATATATATATTCCGGATATCTGGATCAAAAAGGGACCCGGCTCAAAAAACCATCCCCTATAAGATCCACATATTTGGTCCGACTTTGGCTCATTCAATCCAGTAGTTTGTCGCCTATAGCAAACATACACACGTACATACATACATAGTCCAACCATTAGATTTATATATAATATATGCACACTCACAAACACATACATAAATATATATATATATATAATATATATATAATATATATATATATATATATATATATATATATATATATGGAATTATTGTTACAAAACAGTATTTATACTGTACTATTTTTGTTTTGTAACAAGAATTTCATTATGGACTTTACCAAAACTTTGTGATAAGTACGACAGTACTTTTATCTTTATTATATATTATACATATATATGTATATATATGTGTGTGTTTATGTGTACATATAAAATATATATGGATATATATATATATATATATATATATATATATATATATATATGAGCTGATTCGATACAGTTTTGAATATACCTTCTCCGTGATATTCTGAAGTCCCGTGAAACCGATATGAATGATACTGTGTGTATGTGGAACAAAACAGGTCAGCCGCCAAAGACGTTACAAGTTAGCATGGCTGGGCAGTTCAAAGGAGTGCCACGTATCTCTATATTCCTTCTTGATTGGCCCTTGTGTCTAAGGAGCCAAAATAACCAATCAGCTTCTTGCATAACGATGCTGTGTGTAGGGGGTATTTGAAACAGAGGCCGCACCATCGGTCAGATGAGTTCGTCAGCGGGTCGCATACGCTACAGACTGACTGGGTCGAGACTCGAGACACGAGTGCCCAGTGCCCCGCGCATTCCTGTCGGCCGCCACACAAACACGTGCGTCACCATGAGTGTCAATAAGTCTAACCCGCCGTCCGTTTGTGCACTAGCATAGTTAACGTAATCATAATAATTAAAGGCCACCTGTGTTGCTAAGAAGAATACACCTGTGTTAAACGTTTCATCGATTATTATTTTTGCATGTCCTACATCGCATGCACGTGAACTTCTCTCTCTCCTATTTTTTCCTTCATATCCCGAACCCACAAATGACCGAGATCAGGTCATATATATATTAATCTAAGCGCAACTCACATAAAACCATCATAGCTGAAGAAAGAAAAGACTGGTAAGTAATAATAAAAGTTAAATCCAAAGAAAAATGTCAAAGAAAATTTAGTCTACCAAGCGCCAAGATTATTTGCAGAATGGTTTCACACCGGTGCGTGCGTATTATTTTGTCCAGAACTTTTCCTAGTTACTAAAAGGATATCAGAAATATTGACGGAGACGACGTTATTAATAGCAGAATTACACTGATGCAGAAGTATGGATCAAATAATAGCTCTATTCCTGTCGTGACTGACCAGGTTTCGCTCTTGGGGTAGAGAAAATTTTCAAACAAAAAAATTTGCATAATGTTGAAGTGATGTCTCACATACTGGCGTAAGTTGTCATATAAAATGCTTACTCGTATTTAGTGTCGCAGCAAATGCCCTTTAGATTAAGTCCTATAGGAGCAATGGAAAGGAAACTGAGAGTACACTTATTTTATAGATGCAACGGGAGGGAAACCTCGCAGTTACACTAAAAAAAATATTATTAGGAGCGGGTGGAAAGTAAGATGGAAGAAAGAGATTATGAAAGGAGGTACGGTAAAAAGAATGAGAGGGAATGCAGCTAGGGGGCGAAGGGACGCTGTAAAGAACCTTATGTAATGCCTACAGTGCACTGCGTGAGGCGCACTGGCGGTAAAAAGATAGTAAATTATCTCATAAATTCACCTTAAGCTGAAAAGTAAAAGAATGATGGAAATATAATATATAACAGGTCAAACCCTCGAGACACAGTCTGAATGAAAATAAGCTATGTGAGACAAAAATAAAATTCTTCCCATTTACCAAGGTACAAGAAAAATCCTTGTACCTTTACAAAAAAATAGGTTGGGACCAGACTCTTTCAAACAAGTCGTGTTAAAAAGGATTGCTGCATCAGCTCCATTAATTTTGTATAGAGTCTTCTCTATTTTCCTTATCAAGGATTTTTCAATGTTGCTAAAACTGGCAAGCAACGTGCCAAAGGGGATCGTCAAATCCGGTGTAGTTATATCGAATTATCTTTATTACTGCTACTACTACTACAAGCTGTGATAATGCCCTGGCAGATCTGGGCGAAACGTCGCGTCAAGAGAGAGAGAGAGAGAGAGAGAGAAGAGAGAGAGAGAGAGAGAGAGAGAGAGAACAACCTGTAGTGGTAGTAGCAGTATTAAAGATAATTCAGTATTTTTTCCGCGTAATAAATTTACACCTTACTTTTTAGTGATGGTTATGCATTAAACTTTGCAACAACAAAAATGGCGTAAATTTTTCCAAGCGGTTTAATCCATTTTGAAGTCAAATTGGGCCCCTAAGTATATGGATTAATTTCAGAGGATAACATTGCAACATAGTACTTCAAAATACTCAGTATAGTATATATAATCACAGTAGCCTAGACTAGACACAAAAATAACTTCAAAAGCCTAATAAGGTTTTATACCAAAATAACAGAGAAATATATCATGTAAGAGCTTTCAAATCTCATGTGTGACTACTGTTTACTTCCCTATAATCTAAACACACGCACAGAACGCATCTTAATTATATACAAGTTTTAAAGCAAAAGGACTATTACATGCAAAATTGTTACAGATGAATTATGACAAATGTAATAAAAAAAAGTTGCCATATATATGTATATATATATATATATATATATATATATATGTATATTATATATATATATATATATATATATATATATATATATCTATATATCGTTACTATCACTACAAGGAACAATCACATTCTTTATGTGCTGCTCATTACTACAAAGAGAAAACTCTTTGGCTCAAAACATAAAATAGACCTTTTGAAAATGTACAATATCACTATGACAAAGGTGAAAATCACTAGAAAACTGACATAATTATTTTCAATAATCTCTCATATTGTGCTCATTTTGATCCTGTCCTACTGAGAGAGACAAAGTAGATTTCCGTCAAAAACATATTAATACGTAGGTTGGTATCACCTGGTTACTGACATATCCCTCATCAGTAACGCCATCTTCTGATTCCTCTGAAGCTGTCATCTCACTCTTTTTATACTGTAGAATATCATGACTATTCTACAG
The DNA here is from genome assembly GCF_015104395.2 of Macrobrachium nipponense. Lineage (NCBI taxonomy): Eukaryota > Metazoa > Arthropoda > Malacostraca > Decapoda > Palaemonidae > Macrobrachium > Macrobrachium nipponense. Next base: position 86,269,358 of record NC_061110.1, on the reverse strand, counting down.
CTTCGCATGAGCACATTACAGTGCATGTCATGGATGCTTTTCGGTATGAACAGTTGGAACCATTACACCTTCCAACTGTGCAAGCACAGGAGATAAGCTCTATCACAGTATCAGATGCTGGTTCCGAAGTGTTTCCTTCTTTTTTTCATCCGTATGAATCTGGAGCAGGAATCGCGGGCTTCGCTTCTGTCTTATCAACCAGACCATGGCTTGGTAATAAGCACTCCAAACTTCGTAGTTGGAGGAGGCTTTTCTGCTTGTGCTTGGGATTTTCTAAATATTTTCCATCAAAGATTCTTCCCATCTTTAATTTCAGACTTAGGCTGATACAATCTGCACACATATTCTTCAAGTCCTGCCTTGGTATCATCTGTTGGTTGGTCTGTTTTCCCAAGCTGAATAAATGCAGTTCTTACACGTGTAGAAGCCTTATAGAATGCTTACCAATATGTTGCTTTCCCAGGAAGAGCTGCAGCAGACTGAGGACCGAGAGCTTCATAGATGGGCTTTAAAGCCACAGCAAGTTGCTTACTTCCGGCTCGTAGAACAACAGAGGTTAGGGAAACAACGAAGTGCGAGCACAAACACTTCTGTATCTAGTGACATTATGTGAATGGTGACATTAGGGCAAGCAACACAGAACATGCAATAGAAGAAGTGTATTAGCCTCCTCTTGACAACTGGTGATGCTCAACATCAACATGATATGACTTGGCACCAATTTGGGTAAATACAACGACTTTTGTTGTCATTCTTGAAGTGTTTTATGACCTTCACAGTCAGGTACGCTGAAAGGCTACCTTTGGTCTTCGTGTTACAGATGAAAGAAAATACTAGAGTCCTTATATGTGTTGCATTCATACAAATATAGTTTGTAGAATCCTTCACCTTTCCTGCACGTCTATCTCTGGTGGCTTGCTTGAGTGAGATTTCAATATAATAATTGTCAAATACAAAATTGCATGGGATCATAGGTGGCAGATCTTTTCTCAAGATAATCAATGTATAGTTCAACAAATTCCCTGCAGCTCTTCACATGTCTTTCTGCGGCTGCCAGTTGTTGAACAATCACCATTGAATGTATGATGATCACCTTTTCCTCTACTTCTGATTCAGTCAGTTCGCCACCCATAGCTCTGTGGTACCTATCCTACAACATTTTCCTATTTAATAGAATATCTATTGACTTTGTAAAATTAAGTTGATTTGATATTTCTTCGTTTAAATAAAGGAGTCTTCATTCTTCATGTACAGCATGTTTATCAGCATATTTCGGTAATATATGGCTTTTTGGACCCACAACATGATCGCCCATTCGCAGTCATCAATATTTACTCAGATAAGCATAAACATCATAAATAACAGACATTAACATGATTCTCCAATGCTAAATGGCGAAAACAAGTTAAAAAAAAACTAAAATGAGAAATGAACAGATTTTTTCACCATCCAGTTGGGTATTGTTGATTTAAAAATCGAAAACTAAATATCACGTGCAGCTCAAGAACTTAATTGGACACATTATGCAACAAATGAAATGAAACACAAGCTGTATGTGTCTCATTCAGTAGGTTAATGGCACCTACAATGAATCATACCGGTACCTGTACCGTTCGGCGTTCCAGTCCACATTACTGTGGCCCCGTTCCTATTCTCCTCTCAAATCTATTAATTTACTCGACTCACTTGATCCACTGTCTCTCTCCCTCTTTTTGTTATTACACTTTTTATAGCTAAAAAAGGAGTCAAAACCTTAATGCAGAGGCAATACCAGTTAAAATAACTATACTGTTTTTTTCCATCTGTCCATCCGCCTGTGGTGTATTTGTATGGTAACACTGCGTCCCGGGCTTCAGATACGTAGTTACATTTAGCTTACATTCAACGATTATAATAATATCCTATTTCGAATATTAACTGTGTAATTCGCATACAGTAAATTATTAAAACACTTTTCAGTTGCAAATGTACAACCAGATATCCATTTATTTACCTAAAACTTACACATAGCGTAACTATCTAAAGCACGGGACGCCGTGTTACCATACAGAAACACCACAGGCGGATGGACAGATGAAAAAAAAAAAAAACAGAGTATAGGAAAGCTTACCTGGCCTGTTGTCAGTTTAACTCAGCTGAGCTTGCCTTGGCCCCAGTGTTACCAGACAGTGATACATATAGTCAGCTGATCTTGGGTGACCCAGTGTTGCCAAGATATAATACCCATTTCTACAAGCTCCTGTTTATTATTATTATTATTATTATTATTTTATTATTATTATTATTATTATTATTATTGACACAGATAGGCGGCATAGGCGGCGGGCCTGTAATACATCCCTCTCAAAAGGGCACTTTTAATACAGTAGCAAAAGGGGCAGGTGCTTGGGCACCCCTAGCAAACCCCCTCTGCACGTCCCTGAGTATGAGTGATTCAGAGAGACGAGGTTGTATTGTATAATAATGCGTTTAACGCAATAGAATGAGTGATTTACGGTTGGCCGAGGGTTGTTTAAAAGAATTCTTCGTGGGAACGGATTCTACTCAGGGGAGGCAACTCAAAACAATTCACGATCATTTATTGTATCAACTTTGCCTCTGCCGAGACTCACTCTTCCCAGTTACCGTCGGGATCCACCGTGACTCAGGGGGTGGACTGGCTAGCGGCAGGTGGCCGAACCAGGCCGCGTACTCAGCTTCAAAGTCCCCTGAGTGACTTGATCGTCATCTCGTTGTGGAGTTTCGCTTCCGGAGATGTCACCGCACATCTTCATTTCGATGAGAAAGTGGGTTAATTAAGTTATTTCATCGTCATTATACCCCATTCATTTTTTTGGGTGTGGCTCAACTAAATTGCAAGTTTCCTAACATCATCTGAATAGGTGAACATAACTCAGGGGAATTCAGAGCATCATGTAAATAAAAAAAATTTTTAACTCTTGTACTTGGTACCTCAACCAATTGCTTCACATAACGTATGAATAGTCTCCGGCATAAACCTCTTTATGTTTATGTCTAAGATGATGATTCCATTACGACAGGCCAAAAGGTAAAATTAGTGAGAGTAAATGTTTACTTCTCTCCCTTGTGTATAGTGTGTGTACTGTATTGGCATTACAACACCCAAGATTAATATTTAAATCATTACGCTAGCGCACTATCGTGTGTGAGCGTTTGTTTGTGTGTGTATACATTTATGTATATATAACACACACACACACACACACACACACACACACATATATATATATATATATATATATATATATATATATATATATATATATATATATATATAGTTATATAAATTCTATCAAACTTTAGTTTCCTTCTTGGTCATATATATCTATATATATATATATATATAGTATATATATATAATATATATATATATATATATATA
>NC_061110.1:86241638-86260455 GCF_015104395.2 Macrobrachium nipponense | reverse complement strand
TTATACCGAAAGTCATCACAGGGAATTCCTCGCTCCAGCTCAAGAGATAGAAATTTTTTCATGTGGAAATTTCTGAAAAAGAAAGAAATTTACAAACTCAAACGGAAATTCTTCAGGATATTCAACGTTCTAATTTTTTCTGAATTTTTTTAGGTGACCGTGATGAAAAATGCTTTAATTAGCTCTCACTTCGAAGATGAACTTCACCTAGTAAAAACCTGCTGCTCGCTCCAGTGGTTATAACCATAGATGTTCCTTTGACCAGTGTTTTGTTTCGGAGATATTGTCAATATACCGTTATATTAATGATTGGTAGATTTCGAGAATAGTGGTGCCAGTCCAACCGGAATATAATATATATATATATATATTATATATATTAATATATATCTATATATATATATATATATATATATCTATAATATTAATGTATATAACCCGCCCCCTTTTTAAACCAAAAACTAACACAAATTGACAACTTCTTACCTGTGGCAAAGCATGTCACAAGGCTATTAAGCTCACATAAATACAAAAGTTATACTATTCATTACCCCAAAAGCACGCTGAACATAAAAATCGGCACCAAAAATGGATTAATAAGTCATAGTGATGTTATCATTGCCCCACTCTCCTAGCTTAGTCTAAGTAAATCACTCCTAGACTTAAAATGTCAATTGTTTAAACATTTTATTTAGTCAAGGTTTAGAGAAATCCCATCTCTAGTATCATTGGTATAGCAAGCCCATCTGTAATAAAGATATGTATTCGTTACATTTCTTATAACCCCAAAATAAATTAAGTTTAAATGTAAAGGGCATACACTTCACATTTCTTCTCTTTTCAAAGGTCAAGACTGTTTTTCTAAGGTCAGTTTAAATATGTGCCATACTTTGGATGATGGGGTTTTTCTCCCAACACTTGGCGTTCCCTCGGACCAGTACTTTCTTCCTATCACAAAAGAAATGGTGGTCTTTCCCTCAAGTGCCATGATCGGTCCAGACCTATGATCTACGTACAAACGAATGTACATACCTTTTTTCCCCCTTCCCCATGACTCAAAAACTGCTGCCTGTGGCAACAGTAACGGCACAGCCACCAGCTTTGAAAATGCATACACATCAGCGCTCCTCTGTCCTCCAAGAAAGAAGCAGCTGAGACAATAAAATGTAATTATTCACTAACACATCAAGTTTCATACCTGTAAGATATATATTATATATTATACTATATATATATAATATATTATCTATATATAGTATTAATATATATATTATGTGTGTGGGCATGTGTTGTGTATGTTGGGGTTTGTGGTGTGTGTTGTCTGTGTGTGTATATATATATATATATTATATACTATATATATATATATTATTACTATTATATAGTATATATATATATATATAAAGGTTTTTGTCACAAGGAAGAAAAAAAAATAAAAAGCGAGATAGCCAAGCCACTTTCAGTCTAGTTCGACCCTTTACTCTGAGTAAAGGGTCGAACTAGACCTCGAAGGTGCTTGGCTATCTCGACTTTTCTAATTTTTTTTACCTTCGGGGTGCAAAAACTTTTATTTATCAAATATGCATCACGTTTTATATACTTCGTGATCAAATTATTCGTATAATATATATAGATCTATTATATTATATATTTATAATATTTATATATTTATTTTAATTGAAATACTATATATAAATAAATATACATATATATTATATAATATAATCATAATATTAATATATAATATAATATTCTATTATATATAATATAAATAAGGTTTTTTGTCACGAATGGAAAAAAAAGGAAAAAAAAAATAAAAAGCGAGATAGCCAAGCCCACTTTCAGTTCTAGTTTCGAACCCTTTACTGCTGAGTAAAGGGTTCGAAACTCGACTCGAAAAGTGCTTGGCTATCTCGCTTTTCATTTTTTTTTTCCACTTCGGTGGTCCAAAAACTTTTATTTATACAATACATTCACGTTTTGTTATATACTTCCGTGATTCAAATTAATTCATATATAATATATCATATAATATATATCTATAATATATAATTATATATAGTATGATAAATATATGTCTAATATAATAATATATTAATTATATATATCTTTATATATATTCATAATGTAGGTCTGTATGTATATATGTACTTGGTATGTATGGTATGTATATATGTTTATGTATGTATGTTGTGTATATGTATGTTGTCTGTGTTATGTTGTATGTGTTATAAATAAAAATGGACCCCATAACAATACCAAAATGTAGAAAGAAAGTACTATATTCCAGAAATAGTTTATTCCTTTCTTTCTTCAGGTAGGTAACGGAATGAGAAGAGTTTACAAGAGAAGGACGGGATTTATACCAAGAGATCCCATCCACAGTTAAGAACAATTTAGGTCACTCCCGTTGAATAATTCACTTCATTAATCCTCTTAAGCAATTGGTTGAAGGAAGATTTTATCTATAAACATCTGAGTTGTCCAGGTGCCTTTGAGAATATTCATTGCTGTACTTTGTATAATGAAGGCCCGATTCTATCATCTACTAGCTATAAATTAATAAACGTGACAAATTCCAGGTTTCTTCTGTGGTTATGGCTACTTATATGGTTTGAAGATAGCTAAGATTCGTTGTTCATTAGTCCTAACTGATCATTTTTTATGTTGTTATAAGTCCTGTGGAAGGAAGGGATTTTCCTGTCTAGGCATGGGGATTTCGTATACCCCCTGAATCTGATGTTTTGTTTTGTTTTGTTGAAGGTTCAATCGGTGGATTTGGCTAAGGTAAAAACAAGTAAAAAGTGTTATCTTTTTTCCCAAGTGTCTGGGGTTACTGTCCTTAAATCCAGTCCCGATGTGGAAATTTTTATTTTATTGTTGGGTGTCTCTCTGGTCTTGTCTTGAGGGGGTGTCGGAAGAAAACAATTACGTTTGCTTTATGAAGTTGCTTTCCCTCAATTATATGGTCAGGGATAACCTTGAAAGACGAAAGCTGCTTACGAATTAGTTCAGATTCCTTTTCCACGAAATCTGGGGAACAAATTCGTAAGGCCTTCTTAAGAATAAGGTTGCTGGCTACGTCTGTCCTTGATATTGATACATATATATAATATCTAATAATATAATATTATATATCATATATATATTATATTATAATATATATATATATAATATGATAGATAGATAAGATATAAATAGCTAGATAGATCGAATAGATTAGTATACAATATGCTATATTTTATATATTATATTATATAAATATATAATATATATATATAATATAATATACTCTATTAATATATATACTATTAATAATAAATATATTAGGCTTCGGCGCGTTCTACGAATTTCTACAACCAAACAGAATTTTCAAGATATATTCTGAAGAATAATGGGGGGTGATCAATGCATGCAGCTTTTAAATAAATATACTAATATCTGATTAATATATATATATATATATATATATTATTATATATATATATTCTATTATATCTAATATTATATATAGAAACCTACCCTTATTCTTCAAAATATTATCCTTGAAGTTTTCAATTTGGTTGTAGAATTTGCGTAGGTCGCACAAAGTTCAAAATACAGACGCCATTAAAATGTTTGTTTATTGTCAATTTATAACGTATAAATTACGTCTTTTTACAAAACAAAAAACGCCAGATCGGGGCTATCAAAGGTACAAATCGTCCCTGAACAGGCACAAAAACTTAAAAACGGATGGTTTGAAATCCAGAAACATAAAAATCCCTTGTGATTTTTTTATTTTTATCTATATCTATATATATATATAATTATATAATAATATATATATATATATATATATATATAATATTAACGAAAAACCAGATTGTTAATGCGTTATAATCGATTGTGAACTTTTTTGATTTCCCGGGTACGGGCAGATCTTTGAATTTAAAGTCCTAATTGATCAAAAATTCACTTATTGACTATTGTGGCTTTTTTTCTTTTTTAAGGTAGGTGAAATTGAAATTACTTAAAAAAATAGCTGGTGTTTATTTATAATTTTTTTCATCCGCTTGTATAGCTCCTGCTTAAAAAACAATTTCTAGTACCGCTTGAGTTCGAAATCCTTCATATACTTTTGTCACTCACTAAAAAATTTCCATTCTCTCTAGCGACAGACTCGAAGAAAACGTGATATCCAGTGTAACCCTCCTCAAGATTGTCCCGATTCATCTCGGGACTTGTACTGAGCCCAAGTAATTTAACTTATGATGGTTTGGTATTTCATGACGCTTATTATCTCACCTTTACATTTTTTTACTTTTTTATTTGTCTTGACTTATAACTTACAGTAAAATAACCAAAACAACATGTAGAATCAACCAATACTATAAGTCAAATATAGAGACATGCAAATGAACAGGCGTTTTTACCTCTTCAGTATTCGCTGTTTAATAAGTAGTAAAAATTTTAATTTACCACCTGAAACTAGAGCTCCATTTTTCTTTATGAATCTATGTACCAAGACAGCAAAAATTTCCGCTAAAATTTTGGTCGTAAAAATAATAGAAAATGTAAATATTTGTCATTCTGTATAAACAATACTTTTTTTTTTTTTTTTTAAGGTTGTGAGGGTTTTGGTGAACAAAGAGGCAGGTAGAAGTGGTACTGGACTTTTATTATGTTGTTTTTTATTAAGCTGAACTTGTGTCAAGCACGGGCTCTTGCTCACAGAGCAAACCCACGTAATATAGACTTTATTATAGGTAAGGGAAATTCATATAATTGCAGGCGGTGCGGGCGGGAAATTGTGGGGTGTCCAACCCGCCTATCCGCGAGCAGTTAAGAATGGGTTCGACCGACAGCCGATTTGTGTTTCTTATAGGGCCCATATACTATGTAGCGGAAAAAGGTGGACTTACAGTAGACTAGTATTCCATTGCCTTTAACATTGTTACTTGGTTACAAAAACCGTTAATAGCCTTACGTAACATCTTACCACAAAACTCCCTTTGGGCGGATTTCTAATTTACGGGGAGATATCTCTCAAACCCAACTTATTATTGAACGAGGATAACAACCCAAATTCATTAATTAATGAATAGTAACCACAATTAAGTACTTTCATTGTATCTGAAACAGTACCTTGGTTAAACATGAACTCAAGATCATAAATCGCTATCTGATGATACGAGACTGGTACGCGCCTCTCTCTCTCTCTCTTCCTCTCTCTCTCTCTCTCTCTCCAAATTTGGAATGTTAGTGGATACTCAAATGGCGTTGATTTTCAGACCTTATAGGACCGCTGTATTGATCTCGTTTGCTAAAAGTTATTTGCGTAAACCTTAAAGTAACATGGGGGAAAACCCAACAATAAAGGTTTATGTCAGATCAATTCATATTCACCATCCACAAAACTGAAATCATAAGAAAAATGAAATAAAATCGATGGGATATTGAAACGCAATTTGATAAATTGTAAAGAATTTTAAAATTGTAATTTAAATTTAACTTTAAAAGTTAAACTAAAGTTAAATTCATCAAATCAGGTAAGTAATAACATCATGAATGACAAAATATAAATGAAAATTAATCACTCCAATTGGAATTGTAAATTCAATGGCACTCAAAATGAAACAAATTACGACAAAAATTGCAAAGAACATCAGGGCGGCAATCGCCCTTTCTAAATAAATCCAGCACACCTCACACCGCCACTAAACAACCACACTAGATGAACGGGTCACCTCAAAAGTTTGGAGCCAAGCAAGCGTGTTTGTTCCGTCCTGCCATTCGGGTTGTTAATTGGGAAAAACAAAGAGACTAACGTTATACAATTACCCACGAATGCTGAACTGACGTTCCAAAGATTTTCGTGAACATAAAACAACTTTACAATAATTATCAAGCTTCGGTTTTGTCAAAAAATAAATTCGAAATTTAATAGTGTGCCAACTTAACTTCAAACATATTTATTAAATGTAGTGAAATTAATTGGTGGTTGTCGTGTTCAACTACAATTTTGGGCCGATATCTCGCCCATACAGTGTACTACGCACATACTCATACACTCCCCTAGAGGGGCACGCAAAGGAGTGATCAGAGGGCCAATAACAAAAAAAAAAAAAAAAAACTACTTACTTTCCCTCTGCTTCTGCTCTCTTGACCTCTCCTAATGGCTTCTCTGGCGAGAGGCACAAAACAACACCCAATAACACCTTCAACTCTTACCATACGTGATATAGCACAATACACTCACCAGAGCAATTTCATATTAATGGGAGGAACAAATGAATTATCATAACTTAAACAGTAATTATACTTCGTTACTAAAAAAAACGTATACTGACGTTTATGTCAAAAGACTTCGTCTTTGTGTAAAAACCGTCTTTTCTGCTAACCGCACCACAGATACTACGTACTAGAACAAAGCAAAATCAGATAAAATAATGTTAAGAGTGTCATCCTCGAGTAGATGTGGTTCTTTCACCCTTATTATATCATGCAATATAGAGAAGTACATAATCTTTAACTTAATATATTTGGCCATGCGTAATACATTTGGTTGGTTCCACATGAATAAAAACAAATCTAAGTAACATAGTTCCTGTTCTGTCGATTACCTGAAAGACGGCAATACGGAGGGAAAATCAATCAATATTTCTTATGAGACAGACACTAATAACTATAATAAAAGACAAATAGCACGGAAACAAGTGAATACACAAAAACATAGAAATAAAATCGTCGTGAGAGGAATTCCTTACAATATAATTATGAATATAAAAGCATACAAAATATAATGTTACATGATATATACATTGGCGGGAAGCCCGCTGAACGCTCTCTAGGATGGAAGTAAGAACATCGCAATTGTAAGAATGTACAATGAATTTGCGGATAAAGCGTTGTCCTTAAAGGGCATTATTTACGCCATGGGTATAAATTGTATTAAACTTTTCATTAAATAAAATAAGAGAAAATCATATTGAACTGATAATTGTTAAGGAGAAAGAATAAACTGGAATACATGACAAAAGTAAACTAATGTTTCACTTGGAAAAATACGATGATAACGAATGAAATAAAAAGATTGAAAACGATCATAGGCTTAATCCGATGGTCGTTAAAAAGTAGGTTGGGAGTGAAGCAAGCAACTTACCTTCTCAGAGACAGAATCATCCTGTCCTGCTGCTTTCTGGATAATCCTGGATCTTCGATCTCCTCGTTACTTTATACAACAAGTAGCTCCCCCACCCCACTTTATGGAGGGGTGGAGGAGTAATGTGCGATGTACCTAATAAGGAGGAGTTTGGGGGGTTGGGATATGTTTTGCTTATGGGGAAGAGGGTATGGAAATCCGTGATCTCTCGATTTAAACGCTGAATATTATATATATATATATATATATATATATATATATATATATATATATATATATATATATATATATATATATATATATATTGTCAAGGAAGCAAGAGAGACGTCTTCTGGTAATTTAAAAAGGCTTTATTAAGCGACGTTTCGGGGTCCAGCCGCATCATCACGGCTGTAAAAAGGATTAATACACATAAATATAATAAAAAAGACTCATCCTAATAACTAAAAACATACATTTAAAATTCATAGAAAACCTACTACAATGCTAAGAAAATTACCATATCAAGTGAAAGGGTAGAAGATGAGTGACCATAAGAAGAAGGAAAGGTTCTAAGTAAACATAGTTATGCCAGGTAAAGAGGGGTAGCGGTAGTTTGATTGTTTTAATTTTGGAACTATTGTTTTTATGAAAAGCGATTCGAAAACAGCAAGCTCTTGGAGGAAGAAGAAGGCCCGTGTAAATGACTTTAAAGTGTTTTTGTATTCTATATTGAATTTGCAGTTTTTGCTTGAAATTTGTTCACGAATTTTGTCGAGAATTCTGGTGAAGACAACAGGACACCTGTTCTATACTCAACCCCACCTGTGGCAATCAATGCGGACTTTAAGAAGCCTACATGAGGCCCCGATATAATTTCCCAAAACTACATTTGGGACACAAAAATAAATAGACCGCATTGGAAGTCAGATGAGGGGTCAGCTTTTCTTTATATCTAAATAAAGACCACCCAATAGTTAATGGGTCTTAAGATTAGTTGGCTTTTTTTATGGCCGGACAATATTCACGTATTAAACGTTTATACTTTGGTATAAAACGTTGTATCACTGATAAACGGGACACTAGCAAAGAAAGGCATTCTAGGAGCAGTTGGTCTATTATTTTTCTCTGTTAATTTATTATTACTTGGTTGGTATATTTGAAGAAAAACCTTAGCTGGATAGCAGTTATCGGTGAAGTACTGTTGTAAAAAGAGTAATCTCATTGTGAAATTCAGACCAGCCAGAGGAGAGAGAATAGCCCTGTGGAAGAGTGTATATAAAGCGTTTACTTTAAAGTTAAAACTACAAAAGCTGTAAAAATTTGTCCCCAGTCCAGTAAAAGTCTTTTTCTAAAAATTGAGGTGTTAAAACCTCCGTATTACGTGACACTTCTATATCTAAAAAAGAGAGCTTATTATCATTTTCATAATCAATTGTAAACTTGATATTAGGGGGGTGGGCTGAATTGGCAAATTGTAAGAAGGAATCAGCCCTGTCTCTGTCTCGAAACAGAATAAACGTATCATCAACGTAACGGTAGTAAAAGAGAGGATGATTAGCTAGAGGGTAATTGTCCAGCAACCGCTCCTCCAGTTCACACATAAAAATATTCGCAAAGACTGGGCCTAAAGGACTGCCCATAGCCATACCATCTCTTTGTACATAGGACTTCCCATTGAAAATAAAGGCGGTGTCCTGCACTGCCAAGTTAAAAGCTTCTTGAAATTGTCATAATTAAAACCATGAAAACAGAACATCATTATTAGTGAAAATCTTGTTTAAAATAATTGAATTGTTTCTTTCACAGTGATATTGGTGAACAAAGACTCTACATCAAGGCAAACCATAAAAAGATCCGAATCTTGAGACAATATTCTTTCTTTGAATTGGTCAGCGTTTTTAATGGTATAATTATTATGAGAGAACTCTGTTAATAGCGGCACTAAGTATTTAGCCAACTTGTAATTCGGGGCGTCATAAGATGTTAGAATCGGTCTTAAAGGAACACCCTCCTTGTGTACCTTAGGAAGGCCATACATCACACCATAAGAACCACCAGTGCTGCTCAAGTTTTGATACGTATTATTGTTAGTAATTTCCTGATCAAGAGAGATTTCAAAAACCGATTGATTCTATCCTCACAATGGAAGATAGTGGCAAAGTCAGGACTACCCAAACACTGAAATTTCGTAGTGTCATTTAGGATGTTTTCAACTTTCTGTATATAATCAGTCTTATTGAGTAAAACAACACCTCTACCTTTGCCCGGTCTAATAATAATAAGGTTTTCCTGTTTTCCAAGATTTTTCAGAATTTCTAGGTCCTTTTTGTTAAGAAAGGTTTTTTTTTTTCCAGTTTGTAATTAAATTATTGTAAGTTTTATGGGCTATAGTATAAAGCTGTGATCGAAAGCTTTCCACATTGATCATAGAGAGTGTTTTTACTAGGCAGTTCCAGGGGAGCAAAAAAAACTTGCGTAATAAGGTTTATAACAAGGTAAACAATATTCTAGTCCAAAAGACAGTAAAAACTCCTCCCTTTCAGAGCGTTGGTAATCAGAATAATTGAACACATCATTGTTATTAGAAAATTAAACAATTTCCTTTTGTGGACATTTTTAACATGGAGAACATAGTATAATAGATTTATTAAAAAATTAGTATTTAAAAATAATGCAATCTAACATAGAAAAATTACTCAGTACATTGGTCAATAATTGTGATGTTGTTGGGATAATTGTCTGATGATCCTGTTCTTGCTCCTGATCTCTAGTTCGAGTAGTTGTCTCGTTGCATCGGCATAAAATGGAGTACTGTACAGAGAAATTCTATATACCTAGTGCCGCTATTAACAGAGTTCTCACATAATAATTATACTATTAAAAACGCTGAACAATTCAAAGAAAAAATATTGTCTCAAGATTCGGATCTTTTTATGGTTAGCCTTGATGTAGAGTCTTTGTTCACCAATATCCCTGTGGAAGTAACAATTCAAATTATTTTAAACAAGATTTTCACTAATAATGATGTTCTGTTTCATGGTTTTAATTAAGACAATTTCAAGAAGCTTTTAACTTTGGCAGTTGCAGGACACGCCTTTATTTTCAATGGGAAGTCCTATGTACAAAGAGAGGTTATGGCTATGGGCAGTCCTTTAGGCCGCCGAGTTTTCCTTCTTTGCGAATATTTTTATGTAGTGAAACTGGAGGAGCGGATTGCTGGACAATTGCCCTCTAAGGCTAATCATCCCTCTCTTTTCGCTAACCGTTAACGTTTGATGAATACGTTTTATTTCGTGTTTCGAGACAGATACAGGGCTGATTCCTTCTTACAATTTGCCAATTCAGCCCACCCTAATATCAAGTTTACAATTGATTATGAAAATGATAATAAGCTCTCTTTTTTAGATATAGAAGTGTCCACGTAATACGGATGGTTTTAACACCTCAATTTTTAGAAAAAAGACTTACTGACTAGGGACAAATTTTTACAGCTTTTGTAGTTTTAACTTTAAAGTAAACGCTTTATATACTCTTCCACAGGGCATATTCTCTCTCCTCTGGCTGGGTCTGAATTTCACAATGAGATTACTCTTTTACAACAGTACTTTACCGATAACTGCTATCAGCTAAGGTTTTCTTCAAATACCTAACCAAGTTTTCAAATAATAAATTAATAGAGAAAAATAATAGACCAACTGCTCCTAGAATGCCTTTCTTTGCTAGTGTCCCGTTTATCAGTGATACAACGTTTTATACCAAAGTTAAAACGTTAATACGTGAACTATTGTCCGGCCATAAAAAAGCCAACTAATCTTAAGAAACACATTAACTATTGGGTCTTTATTTAGATATAAAGAAAAGCTGACCCTCATCTGACTTCCAATGCGGTCTATTTATTTTCGTGTTCCAAATGTAGTTTGGGAAAATTATATCGGGGCCTCACGTAAGCTTCTTAAAGTCCGCATTGATTGCCACAGGGGGGTGAGTTATAGAACAGGTGTCCTGTTGTCTTCACCAGAATTCTCGAAAATTCGTGAACATTCAGAAAAATGCAAATTCAATATAGAATACAAACACTATAAAGTCATTTACACGGGCTTTCTTCTCCTCAAGAGCTTGCTTGTTTTCGAATCGCTTTTCATAAAAACAATAGTTCCAAAATTAAACAATCAAACTACCGCTACCCCTCTTTACCTGGCATAACTATGTTTACTTGGAACCTTTCCTTCTTCTTCTGGTCACTTGTCTTCTCCCTTTCACTTGATATGGTAATTTTCTTAGCATTGTAGAGGTTTACTATGAATTTTAAATGTATGTTAGTTATTAGGATGAGTCTTTTTTATTATATTTATGTGTATTAATCCTTTTTACAGCCTCATGATGATGCGGCTGGACCCCGAAACGTCGTATAATAAAGCCTTTTTATTAAACGACGTCTCCCTTGCTTCCTTGAGAATATATCTCGAACGACTGCTGTTATCCTGTGATATATATATATATATATATATATATATTATATATATATATATATATATATATATATATATATATATATATTATATATATATATATATATATATATATATATATATCTTCTGGTCACTCTTACCAGATGCATATGTAACTGTAATAGTCCAATGCCCTCATTACTCCTCAAATTTTCGCGCTTATTTTGTAGTGAAAAGCGTATCCAAAATAGCAGTAAGAATTCGAGAAGTTGAGACGGCATTGTGACTATTACAATTACTATATACAACATATATATATATATATATATATATATACTAATATATATATATATATATCTCCTGAAATCACTAGCCACTGAGCAGTGGTTTTATGAACAGAGTTCATCTTGGAAGTGTGAGCTACTAATATACGCATTTGCACCACCTCGAAGAGCAGGAAACAAAATATACAGGTTTATATCTTGAAGAATTTAGTTTGACTTGTAATTCTGTTCTCCTCTAGAATTCCATATCAGATTCACACCTCTTTTTTACTGAATCGGAAAAAAATCCTGCAATGACCTACAGTATGTTCTTCATAGTAAATAAATAAGAATTTTTCTGTGAAAAGTATTTGCTAAACACCTCAGTTGTTGTATGCTTCATTATATTTTTAATGAATAAAATTGGTTCCAAAATTATACTCTTTGGCTTACTTGCCTTGTCGCACCATTTGCTAAATGAAACAAAAACTTGTATAGGATGCTTTTTATTACATGAGAACTGAAAATCAAATCATGTTTTTGTGTAACACTACACGAACTGAATTTATAGTGACATTCTACTTTTAAATTTAAAGTTGTAAGAAAAGTGAGGCAAAACCAAGGTATGTGATTTAAGTGCTTCAACGTGCATAAAACTGGACTCCTTACAGGATAAGAATTTCGTATAGTTCTTCCGTCAGAAAAATCATTGCCATTACAAGAGCGAGCGTCACTGAAGCCATTGATCAAAGTCCGTTATCCCTCGCGTTTACCTCTTTAATAACTCGGGATGACCAGACGTCGTTGAGGAGTATAGTCTTCCGAAGGGTAGAGCGTGGACAGCTTGGACAGCATATACCGCACCCATTTTGATATTTGGAAGATGTCTTGTGGACTCCTTGAGAACGTGTGTTTATACTGATGAGTCGATAGGGATCTCGGTCGCCTGATGAGAAAGTAAATTGTAAGTTTTCATTTGGTAAAACACATGATTATTTAGAAATATATGTTTTTATACAGTTTACCAGTGGCAGATTTAAGGAAGAGCCACTTGGTCACGGCCCCCGCCCTACCCCTATAGGAATGAATAACACGACATTGTTTTCTTTCAATAAATCATTAATAGAAGCAAAAATTTGCTTAGTTAATCTATATGCGTGTAAATACATAAAAGTATTGACGTATTTTTTACTGTATGTGTGTTACCTCCTGCTATATAAATATATATATATATATATATATATATATCTATATATTAAAATATATATATTATATTATATAATCCTAACATGGTGGTATTCCAAAATGACTGGAAAGCTTAGTATTTTATAGCTATGGTGACACAGAGCACAATTTAAAAATTTTAAACATTTAGAATCTAATATAAATACCCAGAAAGCTTAACAACTGGTGTAATATATACGAAAACGTAGCTATGCAAAACGACTTCTGTCACTGAAGGAGAGAAGGGGCTGGGGCGGAGGAGAGGGTAAGTGCAGGGGAAAAATAGTAAGATTGGTGGATATTCAGGGTCCGAACGACAGTCTCCCGTAATCAATGGACCTTGCTGAGACTCATCCCTTCAGCATAGCACCGAAGTAAAATGAACCGTTTCAAAGACAAATCCATCTGATACTACTACTACTATTTTCACGCAATGAGGAGCATTCGTGGGAAGCGCGCGCACACAAACACACACACGCGCACACACACACACACACGACACACACACACACACATATATGTATTATATAATATATTTTTTTTTATATAAGCATATTATTAAAGCTTATTTAATTTATTATTATTATATATAATATATATATTTAATATATATATATATATAATTATATCTATATATGTGTGTGTGTGTATATATAACCAAGGCTTGTCTTATAGATAGACCTGTAGAAGCCTCACTTCATTCATATTTTATTGTTATCATTATAAGGCTATTATACCGTCCTCACTTCATTAAAAAAAAAATCAAGAATTAATTTGCTTGATCCGCAAATTTACAGATAATAAAACACAAAAATTAATGTAGAATTGACTAAAACTAAATTTTTAAAGAGAATTCTGAAAATAACCAAAGAAGTGCCAATGTTCCTATCACACTTAGCTGTTAATACTGACTGATTCTATTCATTTTTTCTGGGCGCGCTTAAAGTTTATCTTTGTCTGTTGCCAAGACCTTTTACGCGCTTAATTCTTCTCCTACTTACGTTTTTCCTCAATTTTTATAAACTTCCGTCCTTCAAGTGGCAACCCTATTTATTTCGTGCCAAAACCTTTCTACTAATTCATCTTCCTCTCTTTCTTAATCCATGTGAGGTCTTACCTACATGAGAGAATTAGGTCGTTGTCATATTGACTTTCATATAAAATCAATATTATAAATATATAAAGGGGAATTTATCTAAATAGAAAAAATAAATATATAAATAAATTACTTTACTCCTGCAAAACCCCTTCAGTTGATTAGAGATTAAATCTTTTCGTGACAGTAAGGCTTCTTGCGGTTTATTCAAGAAACTCAAATTGGATTGTCAAACAAACAAAGCGATGATAAAGAAATAAAAAAGTATTCCTATTACAGGTAAACTAAGAGAAGCAGTGAACTTATCACTTCTTTAATATCAGGACGTTGTTCTCCTCTCTAAAACGAAAAGTTATCGACATTAATTCTTATTTTCGCCCTATAAAGGAAGAAAGACAAAAGGGTCTAGTTTTGATGAACTTACGGACTCTCTTAATGGTTCAGGAGCAGGCAATGCCTCGGCGTAGAAATAGTAGGTCATGACCACCAACAGAAGAGACAAAATGTAGGTCTTCATTGTGGATAAGGCTTGTTTTTTCTAACCGATTTAGGCCGAAGCAAGTAAACCTGAAAACAAAATAGGCAGAATAGCCTTTTATTTTCCTCTTACATATATATATATATATATATATATATATATATATATATATATATCTATATAATCTATATATATATATATATATATATATATATATATATATATATATATATATATATATCCTGAATCACTAAGAAACAAACTTTGTTTGGAGGAAGTCTGTTGTAAATGTTTTCGGAAATTCACCAGAGTCCTATAAAAAGATAGATAATGGATACGATACTTGAAACATTAATTATATTTTGCTTAACTTCTCTTGTTAAGGCAAATGAACAAAGAACAAAACAAATATAAGATTTTATGGGGACTCAGATCCTCATCTATGATGACTCCTTCATATGACTGAAGAAGCAGCTCATCAAACAAACAAAGGTAACTAGAGTAATTCATAAACAACTAGGTAATGATGTTCCCTCAGTCGGCAAATACTGAAGTTATAAAAAGGTGAATCGTTTAGGTTTTAAAAATTGAGTCTAAACTGGATTTGTGAGGTTAACTCCAACTTCCAAAAGCTGACAATAGAAATAAGATTCAGTGTAAATTCAACAAATTTTTGCAAAAAATTTTATGCCTCAAAAATGAACTAGAGTAAACTGAACAAAAGGCCATCCATATACGGATATGTTTGCTTTTCGAATAATTTGAATAGCTTATTGAATTGAGCAAAGAAATTTTAAAACTTAAGCGTATTACTATATATATTTATATATATATATATATATACCTATATATATATATATATATATATATATATGTGTGTGTGTGTGTGTGTGTGTGTGAAGGTATATTTATATATATATATATATATATATACTATATATATATATATATATATATATATATATATAATATATATATATACACATATATTTGGTCATGTGCTTCTGTGTGTTTCAACGAGAGATAGAAGCATACAACAAGAAAACATCTACAAGATCTTTAATGAAGTTATGAACCTGGAAAATTATCTATTTAAGAACTGCACTTATGGCCTACGCTCAATCTACAAAAACACACCTGAATTCGCCTTGACGTCAAAATACTATATATAAGTTCAGTGAAATATACATTTTCAATAATAAGCTTAAACTACCATTTACAAACGCCGATTCATTTTGATTGGTGCGAATAGGAACATACAAAGAATAGTTTTGATCTAAAACTTAAAATGACTTTTGAAACTCTTCTATAATCACAGTAACAGACTGTCATTAGTATATGACTTATCATGATTTGACTTCCCTTTGAGCCGTAATATTCTTGAATCAGTGCTAGAGAATATTATAACTAGTGATAGCAAACGGATTAAGTTCACAAAATGCCCAATGCAAGTATTGTTTCTATGCTATTGTAACTTTTATTTCTTTTTATATGAAAAAAAAGATTTTCTGATTTATAAATCTGAGCTCAACACCAAATTTTGTCAAGAATCTTTTGCCTGAAAGCAGTAGACTTTTAAATATTTTCGTACGGCAAAAGCATTCTAAGTCCTTATGTGCAGTCATAGGTATAAGAATTATGCTCTTGTCTTTCCAGTCTATAAAACAAATCAAAAGAGGATATCTAGCTGATGAATGAGGGACAAGGAAAGAATAAATAAGAAATGCACAACAAGAGAAAAACTAGTGATTCACCTGGAAAAAATACAATATTATCGTAACAATAAAAAATTCAAGAAAGATAACAGGTACACTGGTAAAAGGGGGGGGGGGGATAAGTATTAGAATAAAACCAAGAACTTTGCCTTCTCTGAGCTGTGAGCTGCTTGTCCTGTTGCTTAGTTGATGTTCTGGGTCTTCCCTCGAGTTTATATATGCGAGTAGCTCCTCCCTACTTCATGGAGGTGCAGGGGTATTGCTGTACGTATCCAGGGGAATGGGGTGAGGCCATTTTTGTTGCATGTGCGAACTCCCAAACAAGGCATAATTACCAGTTTTGGGAGGATGTAAGGATTGTCCTGTGTGACGTCTCCGAAGGTTTTTTATTAAGTGCAGTGTCTACATGAGACATTTAAAAAAAAAAAAAAAAAATTTGTCACTTACCAAATCAAGGTTCATGTGCGTTATTTCAGTATGCAGAATTATTCAGAAAGTACGTCCTAGTTATATATAAGATAATAATAATAATAATATAATAATAATAATATAATAATAATAATAATAAAATATAATAATAATAATAAGGCAAAGATTCCCTGGGGCTACAGTTTCAGAACAGAGGGTAATACGTGCAAATAGATCAGACGTAACCTTGATTGACAAAATGAAGAAGAAAGTATTATCATTGATGTCGCATTACCATGGGGACACCGGGTTGAAGAGAAAGAGAGGGACAAAATGGATAAGTATCAAGACCTGAAAATAAATAAGAAGAATATGGGATATGCCAGTGGATATTGTACCCATAATCATAGGAACACATAGGACACAATCCCAAGATCCCTGAAAAGGTAACCCAGGAAAAAACTCAGATGCTGAAAAGGAACCAGGAAAAAACTAGATGCCGAAGTACTTCAGGACTCATGCGAAGAAGTGTGCTCCCAGAAACCACACACAATGTAATAAAACTGATGGACTCCTAAGGAGCCAGGATGCAACCCGGAACCCCACACTATAAATACCACCCAATCGAATTGAAGGACTGTTATAGACCAAAAAAATACTTATTATTATTATTATTATTATTATTATTATTATTATTATTATATTATTATTATTATTATTAATTATTATTATTAAACGTCAGCAGCATACGTAATAATATTAGTCATTCTAATCCTAGTCTGGAGATTCATACAATTCCACTTGTTCGTCATCCCGAAGTTAGAAATTGTATTAGCCTACAGCAATTTAGAGGAAGATTTTTAGGTCCCGAGGAACAGTATTATTCTTGAAGATATAAAGATGGACCCTATTGGACGTTCATCAACGATATTCTTAAGGTACTAAACTCTGCGTCCAGATCTGCCGTCGTCGAAGACGGATCAGGCTTTCTCTGACCCTAAACCCCATTGTACGTATTGGGAATAAAGGTACCTTGGTTGAATTCTCGACCCCTCTATTATATTACCGGAGAGAGTCTTCATGGTAGGTGTAAGTTAGACATTAAGCGACAAACGTCTTTTAATATCCAGTTCTCTCTGCCTCGGAATTAATATATTTTCATATGTAAACCGAAAGGGAATTTTCGTTGAAAATAATTTCGTCCTCTCGTGGATTCGAACCGGTGTACAGAGGAGAAATCAGGACTTCAGTGACGCCTAAACTGACCAGGCTTCAGATATATATATATATATATATATATATATATATATATATATATATATATATATATATATATATATATATATAGTGAAAGTAGACAGATGTTTTGGAAATCTCAATCTCAGTAGGAAAAGAAGAGCGTAGGTTAAGAGACACCACATTTTATTTGCGAAGCGTTCTGTGTTTCTTCATAACAATATTTTCAAGGCTAAAAGAGACATTACAGTATTTTAATAGTAGTTGCAGATTATGTAATTATTGGCTGACAAAGCTGAGTAAAAGTAGCAACAATAAGATAATGGTTAAAATCTTTAAATAAATTGTAACAGCATACTAAATAATAACATAGATAAGATCTTTAAAATAAATTACAACGTATACTAAAAACAGAATGGTGGGAAAGACAGAGATGGAAGTTTACACTACAAATGAATGACTGAATGATTTATATTAAAAGTAAGGGATAAGATGAATTGTCAAGGTTAAGATTTGGTTTCCTTAAATATATTTCTATCGACTCAGAGATTCTCAATAATGACTCTTCTCTAAAAGTATCAAGCACACTAAAATTTTCCAATCTTCTACCTGTATTACATTCCTCTATGTGCTGTAAAATCGGTGATCTGGTTGCCTTGGCCAGCAAGCAACCAGTACGAGGAGAATGCCATTATGTTCGGAAGATCTTATCCGGACCGACCGTTCTGACTGGCCAATATAGGTGGAGCTACAGGGGTCACAATTGTCAATATATACTAGGTGATGCCAAGACAAAAAAGGTCTGAAGATAGTTTATCTTTAT
>NC_061110.1:86215899-86233399 GCF_015104395.2 Macrobrachium nipponense | reverse complement strand
TTAGGCGTCACTGAAGTCCTGATTTCTCCTCTGTACACCGGTTCGAATCCACGAGAGGACGAAATTATTATCAACGAAAATTCCGTTTCGATTAACATATCAAAATATATTGATTCCGAGGCAGAGAGAACTAGATATTAAAAGACGTTTGTAGCTTAATGCCTAACTTACAACTACCATGAAGACCTCCGGTAATATAATAGAGGGGTCGAGAATTCAACCAAGGTACCTTTATTCCCAATTCGTACAATAGGGTTTAGGGTTTATCAGAGAAAGTCTGACCCGTCTTCGACGACGGCAAATCTGGACGCAGAGTTTAGTACCTTGAGAATATCGTTGATGTAGGTCCTATAGGGTTTATCTTTATATCTTCAAGAATAATTACTGTTCCTCGGGACCTAAAAAATCTTCCTCTAAATTGCTCGTAGGCTAATACAATTTCTACTTCGGGGATGACGAACAAGTGAAATTGTATGAATCTCCAGACTAGGATTAGAATGACTAATATTATTACGTATGCTGCTGATGTTTAATAATAATAATAATAATAATAATAATAATAATAATAATAATAATAATAATAATAATAATAATAATAATAATAATAATAATAATAATAAAAAGTATTTTTTTGGTCTATAACAGTCCTCCAATTTGATTGGGTGGTATTTATAGTGTGGGGTTCCGGGTTGCATCCTGGCTCCTTTGGAGCCCATCAGTTTTCTTATATTATGTGCTGTTTGCTAGGAGCACAACTCTTCTGCATGAGTCCTGAAGCTACTTCGGCATCTAGCTTTTCCTGGTTCCTTTTCAAGGATCTTGGAATTGTGCCTAGTGTTCCTATGATTATGGGTACAATATCCACTGGCATATCCCATATCCTTCTTATTTATTTTCAGGTCTTGATACTTATCCATTTTGTCCCTCACTTTCTCTTCAACTCTGGTGTCCCATGGTATTGTGACATCAATGAGTAATTCTTTCTTCTTGATTTTGTCAATCAATGTTAAATCTGGTCTATTTACACTTATTACCCTGTCTGTTCTGATACCGGAGTCCCAGAGAATCTTTGCCTTATTATTATTATTATTATTATTATTATTATTATTATTATTATTATTATTATTATTATTATTATTATTATTATTATATAATATATAAAATAGGACGTACTTTCTGAATAATTCTTCATACTGAAATAACGCACATGAACCTTGATTTGGTAAGTGACAAATTTTTTTTTTTTTTTTTTTTTTTTTTTTTTTTTTTTTAAATGTCTCTGTAGAGACTGCACTTAACAAAAACCTTCGGAGACGTCACACAGGACAATCCTTACATCCTCCCAAAACTGGTAATTATGCCTTGTTTGGGAGTTCGCACATGCAACAAAAATGGTCTCACCCCATCCCCTGGATACGCACAGCAATACCCCTGCACCTCCATGAAGTAGGGAGGAGCTACTCGCATATATAAACTCGAGAGAAGACCCAGAACATCAACTAAGCAACAGGACAAGAAGCTCACAGCTCAGAGAAGGCAAGTTCTTGGTTTTATTCTAATACGTTTCTTACCAGTGTTACCTGTATCTTTCTTGTTTTTATTGTTATCGATAATATTGTATTTTTTCCAGGTAAATCACTAGTTTTCTCTTGTTGTGCATTCTTATTTATTCTTTCCTTGTCCCTCATTCATCAGCTAGATATCCTCTTTTGATTTTATAGACTGGAAAGACAACAGCATAATTCTATACCTATGAATGCACATAAGGAACTTAGAATGCTTATGCCATACGAAAATATTTAAAAGTCTACTGCTTTCAGTGCAAAAGGTTCTTGACAAAATTTGGTGTTGAGCTTAGATTTATAAATCAGAAAATCTTTTTTTTCATAAAAATAAAAGAATAAAAGGTTACAATAGCATAGAAACAATACTTGCATTGGGCATTTTGTGAACTTAATCCGTTTGCTATCACTAGTTATAAATATTCTCTAGCACTGATTCTAAGAATATTACGGCTCAAAGGGAAGTCAAATCATGATAAGTCATATACTAATGACAGTCTGTTACTGTGATTATAGAAGAGTTTCAAAAGTCATTTTAAGTTTTAGATCAAAACTATTCTTTTTATGTGCCTATTCGCACCAATCAAAATGAATCGTCGTTTGTAAAATGATGGTTTAAGCTTATTATGAAGATGTATATTTCACTGAACTTATATATAGTATTTTGACGTCTATATTTTATGATCTATCAGCTTTGAGAACAAATTTCAAGGCGAATTCAGGTGTGTTTTGTAGATTGAGGGTAGGCCATGAGTGCCGTTCTTAAGTAGATAATTTTCCAGGTTCATAATTTCATTAAAGATCTTGTAGATGTTTTCTTGTTTGTATGCTTCTATCTCTCTTTGAAACACACAGAAGCACATGAACAAATATATGTATACATATATATATATATATATATATATATATATATATATATATATATATATATTATATATATATGTATATATATATATATATATATATACTATATATATATATATATATATATATATTATATATATATATATATATATATATATATATATTATATATTAAACACCACCACACACACACACACACACACACACACACACACACACACACACACATATATATATATA
The DNA here is from genome assembly GCF_015104395.2 of Macrobrachium nipponense. Lineage (NCBI taxonomy): Eukaryota > Metazoa > Arthropoda > Malacostraca > Decapoda > Palaemonidae > Macrobrachium > Macrobrachium nipponense. The sequence continues at coordinate 86,230,734 of NC_061110.1, read as the reverse complement.
TATATATATATATATATATATATATATATATATATATATATATATATATATATATATAGTAATACGCTGAAGCTTTTAAAATTTCTTTGCTCAATTCGATAAGCTATTCAAAATTATTCGAAAAGCAAACATATCCGTATATGGATGGCCTTTTGTTCAGTTTACTCTAGTTCATTTTTTGAGGCATAAAAATTTTTTGCAAAAATTTGTTGAATTTACACTGAATCTTATTTCTATTGTCAGCTTTTGGAAGTTGGAGTTAACCTCACAATCCAGTTTAGACTCAATTTTTAAAACCTAAACGATTCACCTTTTTATAACTTCAGTATTTGCCGACTGAGGGAACATCATTACCTTGTTGTTTATGATTAACTCGTTACCTTTGTTTGTTTGAGGAGGTGCTTCTCCAGAGTCATATGAAGGAGTCATCATAGATGAGGATCTGAGTCCCATAATCTTATATTTGTTTTTGTTCTTTCATTTGCCTTAACAAGAGAAGTTAAGCAAAATGTAATTAATGTTTCAAATATCGTATCCATTATCTATCTTTTTATAGGACTCTGGTGAATTTCCGAAAACATTTACAACAGACTTCTTCCAAACAAAGTTTGTTTCTTAGTTGATTCAGGATAATATATATATTTATATATCTATATATATATTATAATTATATATTATATATAGATATATTAATATCTAAATATTTCTAATAATATAATATATAATAATATATTTATATCTATAATATATATATATAATACTATATATATATATATATATATATGTAAGAGGGAAAATAAAAGGCTATTCTGCCTATTTTGTTTTCAGGTTTACTTGCTTCGGCCTAAATCGTTTAGAAAATACAAGCCTTATCCACAATGAAGACCTACATTTTGTCTCTTCTGTTGGTGGTCATGACCTACTATTTCTACGCCGAGGCATTGCCTGCTCCTGAACCATTAAGAGAGTCCGTAAGTTCATCAAAATAGACCCTTTTGTCTTTCTATAGGGCGAAATAAGAATTAATGTCGATAACTTTTCGTTTTAGAGAGGAGAACAACGTCCTGATATTAAAGAAGTGTCAAGTTCACTGCTTCTCTTAGTTTACCTGCACTAGGAATACTTTTTTATTTCTTTTATCATCGCTTTGTTTGTCTGACAATCCAATTTGAGTTTCTTGAATAAACCGCAAGAAGCCTTACTGTCACGAAAAGATTTAATCTCTAATCAACTGAAAGGGTTTTACAGGATAAAGTAATATTTATATATTTATTTTTTTCTATTTAGATAAATTCCTCTTTATATATTTATATGATTTGATATGAAAGTCAATATGACAACGACCTAATTCTCTCATGTAGGTAAGACCTCACAAGGATTAAGAAAGAGAGGAAGATGAAGTAGTAGAAAGGTTTTGGCACGAAATAAATAGGGTTGCCACTTGAAGGACGGAAGTTTATAAAAATTGAGGAAAAACGTAAGTGGCAACAGACAGAGATAAACTTTAAGCGCGCCCAGAAAAAATGAATAGAATCAGTCAGTATTAACAGCTAAGTGTGATAGGAACATTGGCACTTCTCTTGGTTATTTTCAGAATTCTCTTTAAAAATTTAGCTTTAGTCAATTTTACACTAATTTTTGTGTTTTATTCACTGTAAATTTGCGGATCAAGCAAATTAATTCTTGATTTTTTTTAATGAAGTGAGGACGGTATAAATAGCCTTATAATAAATAGCCTTATAATGATAACAATAAAATATGAATGAAGTGAGGCTTCTACAGGCTTCTATAAGAAGCCTTGTTTTTATATATATACATATATATATATATATATATTTATATATATATATCTTATATATATATATATGCATATATATATATATATATATATATATATATATATATATATATAAAATATTATATATATGTGTGTGTGTGTGTGTGTGTGTGCGTGTGTTTGTGTGTGTGCGCGTGTGTGTGTGTTTGTGTGCGCGCGCTTCCCACGAAAGCTCCTCATTGCGTGAAAAGTAGTAGTAGTAGTAGTATCAGATGGGGATTTGTCTTTTGAAACGGTTCCTTTTACTTCGGTGCAATGCTGAAGGGATGAGTCTCAGCAAGGTCCATTGATTACGGGAGACTGTCGTTAGGACCATGAATATCCACCAATTCTTACTATTTTTCCCCTAGCAATTACCCTCTCCCTCCGCCCCAGCCCCCTCTCTCCTTCAGTGACAGAAGTCGTTTTGCATAGCTACGTTTTCGTATATATTACACCAGTTGCTAAACTTTCTGGGTTATTTATATTAGATTCTAAATGTTTAAAATTTTAAATTGCTGCTCTTTTGTGTCACCATAGCTATAAAATACTCAGCTTTCCAGTCATTTTGGAATACCACCATGTTAGGATTATATATATATATATATATATATATATATATATATATATATATATATATATATATATATATATATATGTATATATATATATATTATATATATATATATATATATATATATATATATATATATATATATATATATATATATATATATACATATAGAGCAGGTACACACATACAGTACAAATACATCAATACTTTTTATGTATTTACACGTATATAGATTAACAAAGCAAATTTTTGTTTCTATTAATGATTTATTGAAAGAAAACAATGTCTTGTTATTCATTCCTATAGGGGTAGGGCGGGGGACCGTGACCAAGTGGCTCTTCCTTAAATCCGCCACTGGTAAACTGTATAAAAACATATATTTCTATATAATCATGTGTTTTACCAAAATGAAAACTTACAATTTACTTTCTCATCAGGCGACTGGGATCCCCATCGACTCATCAGTAGTAAACACACGTTCTCCAAGGAGTCCACATTTCATCATCCCAATATCAACATGGATACTGTCAAGGCTCTGGAGGCTTGCGGAGGATATGGTGGACTAATACTCCTCAACGACGTCTGGTCATCCCGAGTTATTAAGAGTTAAACGGACTTTGATCAATGGCTTCAGTGACGCTCGCTCTTGTAATGGCACTGATTTTTCTGACGGAAGAACTATACGAAATTCTTATCCTGTAAGGAGTCCAGTTTTATGCACGTTGAAGCACTTAAATCACATACCTTGGTTTTGCCTCACTTTTCTTACAACTATAAATTTAAAAGTAGTAATGTCACTATACATTCATTTCTTGTAGTGTTACACAAAAACATGATTTTAATTTTTCTAGTTCTCATGTAATAAAAATGATCCTATACAAGTTTTTTGTTTCATTTAACAAGTGGTGCGAAAAGGCAAGTGAGTGAAAGAGTATAATTTTGGAAACAGTTTTATTCATTAGAAATACAATGAATCATACTGCTACTGAGGTGTTTAGCAAATACTTTTCCAAACACAGAAAAATTCTTATTTATTTACTATGAAGAACGTATTGTAGGTCATTGCAGGATTTTTCCGATTCAGTAAAAAAGAGGTGTAAATCTAATATGGAATTCTAGAGCAGAACAGAATTACAAAGTCAAACTAAATTCTTCAAGATATACACCTGTATATTTTGTTTCCTGCTTTTCGAGGTGGTACAAAATGCGTTTATTAGTAGCTCTCACTTCCAAGATGAACTCTGTTTGGAAAACCACTGCTCAATGGTTTATACAAATATGGTATAGATATATATTATATATATAAAATAATATATATATATATATATATATATATATGTTATATATATATATATATATATATATATATATATATATATATATATATATATATATATATATATATATATATATATATATATATATATATATATATATATATATATATATATATATATATATATATATATATATATATATATATATATATGATATATATTATATATATATATATATATATATATATATATACTATATATATATATGATATATATGATATATATGAATATATATATATATATATATATATATATATATATATATATATATATATATATATATATGCTATATATATATATATATATATATATATATATTGTGACGTTTATAGATCGTTCCCGTCTACGCCGCAATTAATTAATTAATTTGATTTGGAAAACGGCAGCCATTTCTTTAGAATATCAGCTGATTTTTAGGAAACGCGGGAACCAAAACCCGCTAGCCAGAGATAGGGGATTCCCCAGTTGGGGGAAAAAAGAGTCTTTTATCAGCTGTAGGGACGTATCTCAAAAGGGAAGGGTGTAGGCAGATTGGTACTTCTTAGACCTATACCTTAAGCTCTCTTTCCTGTGACCCCTCTGCTGGCTGTATGCTTGTTTTCCAGGATTTGCCTTGATCGTGGGGGGTTAAGCTGACTTCCAACCCCCAAGCAACCAACCTGAATTCTGTCTCAGTCAACTGCAGTCGGTAGTCCAAGACGGATGTCCACCCGGCCAGCCTCCCAAACTTAGGCCTACCCACGACGTACTGGTGGACACGAACCCCAGACCTGAACCGAGGTCAGGCCGCATTCTTCTACAACGATACACTGAATATTGCATAAAGATTCCATGAGTCACGGGCCGTCTCTCTGCCGCAAGTGTGCATTACCCCAAGTGTATGAAAACCAGCTATAACAGCTCAATGGAGCCATCATTTACCTTTTCTCCAGCCCAGCACGGGCCTTTTAGTAAATAAATAGCTTTAAGTAACGAGCTGAGTTTTCTGGCGACCTTCCCTCTAAAGAAATTAATAATAACTATCAGTTTACGGTAAGTTAAAGCAATTCCCTCTTGAAATCCCTCAATCACTTCCGTTTACGTATCTAGCCTCTCTCAAGGCCCGCTATATACGTAAAATTGGCGAATCTTGCCACGATTGAACCTAGCTTGCTTAAAAAAAGCTTGTAAATCGCGTTATCCGTTGTAAAACGTAAACTGTAAATGTTTTTCAAAGCGCAAAACTAAGCACACTTGCACGGAAGAAGACACACTGACTCACGGTAAGGTATTCCATTCATTAATATGATTATTCTATAACCAATGTTAGCTTAAGGTACGTTTAAGTATTTTTATTGTTGAAGTGGTCAAAAGAGCGTAGGTAGAAATCTTATTATTGTAACGGCGAACGCGCCAGTGCTTTATTTTAGCGGCGAGCAAACAATTTACCCCGGGAATTCTCTGTTACTTTGTGCTGTCCTCGTAGGAGCTTACACTAACACGTGTACAGATAGATGCCAGAAAGGACCAGATCAAACTAGGAAGTGCTTTGCCAGGGTTTATTGCTGTATTAGAAAGCCTAGCTAGTTAGGAGTGTTTTACTAATAGTTACGGCAAAAGAAGTGTACAATTCTTTTGTCTGTGATATGTTAGGGAATCCATTTTTAACTTAGTTTTCATTCCAAGTGTTGGTAACCGCTTACCTCTCAGCTTAAATTCAGCTTAGAGCATTCTCGTGCCTGCGCGGTCTCAACCAGCCTTCGTTTTCGCTCACAGCGGCAGCCATGTTTGTTATCTCTTTCAGAATTATTTAAACCATTTAAGCAAAGTAACGTAAGTCTCAAAGTTTTAACGTAAATAATATCAATCTCGGTACTAGTATCTATCGTCCTGCCAGAGAAATTAACGTAATTCGTCTTGAATAAGAAAGTAGAATTTTGTGTTGTAAATTGCCTTCGCATTTACAGAGAATCAGCTGATTCGCCATCAATGCTAGCACACCGTGGTGCTAACCCGCTCTTCTCGCCTCACGTGTTTCACCTCGCATCGCTCACTCGCTCGCTGAGCGAAGTTTCATTTCACTTCGCACTTAACGTAACCTACATTCACAATTGTTTTGTGCTAACATCGTTTTAAAATCATTACCGTCATTTCACTGTTCACAGGGACCTAGTAATCTTACATAAAGTTAACGTAAATCTTAAAAGTAGAGTCACTTACAAGAATTGTTAACGTAAAACGCGTTGTTGTAAAATTCATATTGAAACGCAAATCATTTCATAAGTGCAAGCCGCTACTATTAGCGTAAAAATCGTTCAACGCGAGCGCGTTATCATTTTCATAAAACGTTATCAAAAGCAATTCTTTCATTTCACGTTAACGTAAGTAAATCATTTAACGCAAGTTGCGTCATATTAAACTAACATTAGTAGTTCAATTCAATATAAGGGAGTTCATTCATATATCATTTTTCACCCTCTCCGAGAGAGAGAGAGAGAGAGAAAACCAGAATCCATTATTCACGAAGCCAAGAGTACTACATCTTACCATTAATTATAGCATGCAAGAATTAACAGTTATTTTAGTCCTCTTGTGTCTTTCATTTATACAGCGTGATACGTACGCGCATGTGTCCATTGCAGTTTGCAAACATTTATTTGTTTCATTTACCGAGTACTTCAGCGAGTGACTGAGCATTTCTAGAATTTCCATTACCTGTCGTTGCCCGAGTGGTCTTGTTCATTTTTATCCCAAAAGACTTGCGTGTACCGCAAGCACAATTCGCACAGTGTGCCACGCAAATTCATTACTTCCAGACAGGGAAGTCGTTACCAGTTTAGGACTGGCCACCACCAGTGCACGTCAGGTCTTATCATTTTACAGTGCCACTAATTCTTGACACTGTTCATCGACTGGCTGCTGAAGTACTCCCACCTTTTACTTTCTCTCCTCCACCATTACACTCTGCCATGAGCAGTGCCCTTTCACTTCGGTATACTTAAGTATACTGCATCTAGTGTCGTCCGACGGGACATACCAGCACGATACCAGTGCTCCAAGGAACGCCTCCTCATAAGTGCCATTGCACCTGTACAGGCCGTACAGGTAGCCATTAAACCTGCGTGTCCGTCCTTACGGAACGCCCAAATAATTAGTGTGTCCGTGTACAAGGGTCAGTGATCCTTCGACACTCAACAAGGGAACGCCTCCCAGAAGTTGCCGCAATACCAGCCCTAAGTGCTGACAAACCTGCGTGTCCGTCCTTACGGAACGCCCAATTCATTAATGTCCGTGTACGAGGATCAGTGATCTTTCGGACCATCCCAAGGGAACGCCTCCCCAAAGCGCCGCAATACCAGCACTACTAGTGCTGCCCAAGGAACGCCTCCTCATAAGTGCCGTGCACCTGTATTGGTCCTACAGGTAGCCCATTCCAGCGTCTCCCAACTTAGGAACGCCCTTAAGTGTGACGTACGCCGTACACTCCATTTGATTTTTTCACCTCTTTAGAAGGTGCCAATCCAGAACGTGCCACCAACTTACGGGACACTTCCCAAGTGCCACAGAGCACCCAGTCTTCTCAGACTTTTTCTCTACCACGTCGCAGAACACCTTTCCAAGTGACTTGCACTTTCCACAGTAGGCACTCCTATTCCATTCCGTACCCTTCCTGGCCATTATTTTCATTTTCATCAGAGCCTCTACTGCAGCCTAAGGGAAATGTCTTCCCCTGCTTCCCGCGACTTCTTTGCCGTAGAGCTCGAGAGGCTCCGAGTCCTCATAACTCTGGGCAAGGAGGCTGGTTCACTGGACCAGCACTAGGACCAGTGGATAAAGGCGCAGCAGGCTGCCGCGCGCCTGCAAGAAAAGGAAGAAAGGGAAAACCAGAGAAAAGCCGGAGAACGCAGAGAGAAAAGAAAGAGCAGCAGAAAGGGAAGGCAAGGCAAGAGGACGCGAAAGCATTGAGGTCTCGCTCTCAAGGAGAAGGAACTCGACATCAAGCAGGAGAAGGCCCGTAAGGAGAGTATCCTAGCTCAAGCCACTCTGCCAGCTTCCAGCCCTACACCCACTGTCTCTCTTAGTCCCGCCGTCTCTGGTCAGCCTGACATCCTTTCGATTTGCGAGCCTGGTCCTGATCCAGTGCCCGAGATAGAAATTTCTTCCGCACCATCTCAGCCTCTTACCCTTTTACCGCCTACCTCCTCCCTTTTGGAAGAGGTAAGCCCACCAGTTAACCCCACCAGATTGTTTCCGAGGGTGATTCAACAGAGGTTTCCTTAACCTCCCCACGTCAAATCACTGCCGAGAGGACTCTTCACCTGTGCCCGAGCACACTGCCAGCTGTGGTGACTCCACAGATTCGCAACCTGTGGGGGCATCTAAGTCTTATCATCCAGTGCCACGGAAGAGGTTCTGGAACACGTTCTGCCGAGACTGTGGCCGCAAGGGTCACATGTCTGCAAATTACGGAGGGTGCGCTAATTGCAATATTCCTGCCATCGCAATGGCCGTAACCAATCCTTCTTCACTAGGACCCCCAGCTAAGGGCCCTATAACTGTCGCACCCCTCCAAAGCCATTATCAGCCAAGCCACGTCAGAGCCTACGACGACTCTGGCGCTCAAATCTCCCTGATACGGGAAGACCGAATCCCCCGAGGGGCTAACGTCGATAGACGTCACTTAATAACCATAGAAGGTATCCACCATATTAAACTGATCCTTCCGACCGTCCAATTGAGGGTCACCAGACCTCACTTCTCCAAGAACATGTACTCTTGCAGTTTTGCAAGCTACATCCCAGGAGGTTACGACCTCCTCCTAGGGCAAAGACATGAAGTCTCCCTCACAATTCAAAAAGCCTAGGGTCCTAACCCCATGTCAATTCACTCCAAAGCAAGGAGTCACCGAAATTCTACTTCCTCTAGGAAGTACATCCACCAACAGTCTCCCCCGTTACCAAGGAGGGAGATTGACCATTCACAGTTCCGTTGCAAAACCTGCAACGTAATAGGGCACTCCACGAATTGGCCTAGGTGCCCTAGCCGACTACCAGCAGCGGACACTGTCCATTTTCCACAAGGCTTAGCCTTCCAAAAGAGACAGGAGCCTCTGTCTCCCATTTCCAAGGGCACGCTGAGAGGTATTGCACCTCCAGTACCCGTCACAGGTCCAGTCGACCTAAAGATCTCTAGCCCAGGGCCACTGGCAGCACTGCGCACAGTGCCAAAGCCCGTCCAGCCTCTACGTAGAGCCACCACGAAACTTGACCTCTGCGCCTGGCCCCGAGCTAGCGCCGGCGCCTAACCTTATCAAGGATCCTCCTACAGGAGATCCTCCAACAGGCATGGAGCTTACCACAGCCCATGGCCAATCACTAGTTCCTTCTTCTTCATCCTTACCTTTGTCGCCCGAGGATGAACCTCCGGCAGACCTTACCTTTGTACCTCCTCTGGACAACCAGGAACTGCCCGACCAGGGGTCAGCCTGGAGTTTTCCCCTCACGACGGTTTGTTCGCAGCAGCCGGAGTGAGGGCCTCCCCTGCAGTAGGTTCCACCTCTACGACGTTGCTACAAGAGACTCGAAGTAGGGTGTTCTCCTGAAATCTTTCAGGCTACCACTGCCTCTGCTCCTGCCGGCGTTTCTGGCCCTTCCCAGAGTCTGTGCCTCCGTCTACTCCTAGGACTGGTATAGCCAGGTCCTGGAGGAATAAGAAGAAGAAGAAGAAGGGACGTAACCAATCATTAACAAACTAACACAAAAGAGCCACATGCTCTCCTTGACACCTGTGCCCGAGGTACAGTGTCGCATTCATTTGCAGAATGATCCTGGCACCTACCCAGAGAAGGTAGCCAGCCTGATCTCTGCCAGTAGCACTAACCCTCTAACCCCTAGCCATTGTAATACTAACCCTCACTTAAATATAATTACCTCATTGCATTCCCTCCTGGTCAATTAACCACTCATCATCCCCACGCATCATTACCTCTCATTATGTATTTTAACAGTTCCGTCGCTGAACTACTGCTGTGCGTACCACACTCTGGAATGATTGCGTCTTCATTTAACTGTATTGAGTAGGTTAGGCTAATGATTTAGTACCAGGGCATTAGGTTAGTAGCAAGTTAGAATTTTCAAGTAAACCTTATCTAGGGGTAGAGTAGATGTCGTCACAAGACAAACCCCCTCCGGGTTTTTTTAGTTATTACTTAGGCTAGACTACATCACTACATTAAGTTAGTACACTTAGCATCTTTGCCTATAAGTTAGGTAGGCCACTGTAGTTAGCTGTATCGCTGCTCAAAAAACTTCAAGTTGGAGTAGGAGAACGGGGTAGTCGAGACGATCAATTTATTTAAGCCAAGACCTTCACACCCGAAAGGGAGTGAATGCCTTCTTAACAGGGGGAGCTGTGACGTTTATAGATCGTTCGTCTACCCCGCAATTAATTAATTAATTTGATTTGGAAAACGGCAGCCATTTCTTTAGAATATCAGCTGATTTTTTAGGAAAACGCGGGAACCAAAACCCGCTAGTCAGAGATAGGGGATTCCCCAGTTGGGGGAGTCTTTTATCAGCTTAGTGGACGTATCTCAAAAGGGAAGGGTGTAGGCAGATTGGTACTTCTTAGACCTATACCTTAAGCTCTCTTTCCTGTGACCCCTCTGCTGGCTGTATGCTTGTTTTCCAGGATTTGCCTGATCGTGGGGGGTTAAGCTGACTTCCAACCCCCACCCCCAAGCAACCAACCTGAATTCTGTCTCAGTCAACTGCAGTCGGGTAGTCCAAGACGGATGTCCACCCGGCCAGCCTCCCAAACTTAGGCCTACCCACGACGTACTGTGGACACGAACCCCAGACCTGAACCGAGGTCAGGCCGCATTCTTCTACAACGATACACTGAATATTGCATAAAGATTCCATGAGTCACGGGCCGTCTCTCTGCCGCAAGTGTGCATTACCCCAAGTGTATGAAAACCAGCTATAACAGCTCAATGGAGCCATCATTTACCTTTTCTCCAGCCCAGCACGGGCCTTTTAGTAAATAAATAGCTTTAAGTAACGAGCTGAGTTTTCTGGCGACCTTCCCTCTAAAGAAATTAATAATAACTATCAGTTTTCGGTAAGTTAAAGCAATTCCCTCTTGAAATCCCTCAATCACTTCCGTTTACGTATCTAGCCTCTCTCAAGGCCCGCTATATACGTAAATATATATAGATATATTCTATAATATATAGTATTATATATATAGATGATATTCTTATATAGATTATATATATTAATATATATATAGATATATATATATAGTAGATTCATAAAGGTCAAGCGTGGACCCACGAAACGGAAGGCAGACCCCATTACTCATAAAAACCTTTCCTCTCTCTCTCTCGGCAATCTCTCTCTCTCTCTCTCTCCACCTCTTTCTCTCCATTCTAACAGGTAATGAAAATGAGAGAGTTGCATCATAACATTAACGTTTATTAACAAGAATAAATAAATCAATCAACCAAGAAATCCAGTCTTACAGACTAACTCAAAAAACGGTACAATGTCTAGTCACCAAAAAGTCCACACCCCTCTGGGAATTCTTTGTCCCCCCGCATTCCAGATCCGTCTGTTTCAAAGATACAGAACACATCCCGGTAAGTACACACACAAGTTTAAAGACAAAGTTAATAAAATGGAACATCTTACAAGATATCAAACAAGCCATCCCTTCGGCTAAAGCACTTGAACACTTACCCAGACAACCGGAAACTTAAACACTTAATAAAAAACTCCCCCCGGCGAATTGCCACGGCATCTTGCCTGTGAACTTGAAGCCCTCTATCAAAATCCCTCCCATAGGCTTGGGTATGAACTATTAAAGGGAAGAGGCACACACGCACATACGGACACACAGTTCGCTAGCACCTCACGGTTCTAGCTGCATCCAGTTTCACAAAGGCACTTTGAGAAGAGTTCATAAACTGTCGTGCATTGACTTATCGAACTAAGCACTTTTATCTCACGCCACCCCTAGAAACTCATTGATCAGCTACTCTCAGGTCGTCACTCCTGCACTGTTCTCCACATTCCATAGGTCACACAAAACACTGGCCGGCTTAAAACAAAATACAAGTAAAACTGCACGTCTCTGGCATTATAAAATAAAGTCTTATCACGCTTTATCTCCCAATAACACAAGACGCATTTTCTCTCATATTTTCTGCATTAGGATTCTTGAATATCCCTCTTCGCTTGTCTGCAAGTAGCTGAACAGACAGTAGACTGTAGCTAACTGTAGGAAGACGGAATGCCTCCCTCATCGTAGAAGACTTCTCACGGCTTCTGTAGATCCTCAAAAAACACGCTGTAGGATTCTCGCGATCACCATCATGGAAATTCTTGTAATCACCCTGGGCAACATGGCAGCAACCTCTCTTCACAGCTGGTGGACGTTTTGCTGGTGTAGGGGAACGACTTTTGGTGTTAGTATGTCAGTCAGGTCACTGGTCAATCTAAGAAAATTAACCCAGACATACTACTTCTATCAAACAATGATCTCAAAAAGTCAGAAACACTAACTGAACGTCTCCCAATTAACTCCCTTTAATATGACTACTAAATCATAAGTCATTATCACAACTCTCAAAGAAAAAGAAACATCAAGTTCTCCAACTCAATTCTCCACACTCACACATCAGCACACACACAACTCAGAAATCACAGCAACTCCACGGAATTCTGCACTCACATTTCAAACTCGAATGTGCTCACAAGAAAAAAAAAGAGAAGACAAAAATCGCAATGCGCCCAAGGAAAAAAAAAGAATCTCGTAACACCCAGACCCAAAAATGTTCTCTCAACTCTGATATTTGAACAACCCACAAAATCAGTAAAAATCTCCAACTTTTAACAGCAAAAACCCCTTTACTGCTCAATAATTAATCACAATGAGACTTAATGTCAAACTCCCATTTACGTAAACAGCAACCCCAGAAAAATCCCATCTCCCGGCAAAATCAAATCTCCCGTCCAAAAAAGAAATGCTACTTAAGCTCAATCCCCAAATTATATTTCTCCAAAAATAACACACTTGTGAACATAAAAAATATGCACACACCTCCAAATGACTCGTAATGCAGTAATGCCATTTCTCTCTAAATAGTCACGAAATCAAAAAAGAGAACCACAGAAATCTTCTCTTGTCTCGAAAAAAACTCCATAACCACAAAAAAAAGGGTCACCCGCCAAAGATTAATTCCAACTCCATTATGAGACACCATATTAATAATAACACCACTCCGGTTATAAAAATATTTCCTCCATTTGGTTAATAACCAACCCCCTATATTATTCTCTCTTATTTCTCCAATAGCCACATGTCAATAAAAAAAGACACCACTCCAGGAATAGAGAATAATCACCTCTATTTCGGCAAATACAAAATATTTACCTCTATTTCCCCAAGAACTCCATGTGGAACAAAACAAGGCTCCAAAAATATATCTCCAAAAAATGTGCACTCAAGGCAACTAACTCACACACTCACAAATATTGCCCCATAATCTCCAAAAACAATGTGTCTCCATTTGCAACAAAGATGGCTGCAAAATAATTGAACTAAACATAGCTCTCATCACATTGGCAAAAATATATCTCCCATATATTATATCTCAAATATAACTCCAAAATAATATATACCTCCAATTATCTCTCCAAAATAATATATCTCAATTATAACTCAATTATAACTCCAATTCTCCAGAGAATAACTCAATGTTATAGTCAAAACTATAAAAACTCTCTCCATTTAGCATAACTGCTAAAAAAGGGCAAAACTCGGCAAATAAAACTGTCTAGAAAATTCTAGAAAAAAATAACTAATGTGCCACAAGTCATTATAACAGAACTCCAAATTCACAGTGTCTTAGCCAAGACTTTTCCATATGCACTACAGCATAAGCCACTAGAAAACTTAACCAAGTTTCCTATCTCTCACAAAGTTGTCACAAATACGACAAATGTATTGTGCAAGAAAACTCACAATTTCTGGAACACAAATGTCCAGAGAAAAAATGTAGTGCCATTACGTATGCATTCAAAACGTGCAAAAAATTCTCCCATATATTACTCTATAGCATCAAATAGCTGAAACCCCAACACGTTCTCGAACAACGACTCTAAGTCATGAACTGAGATATTAAAAAAATATCCACACCAACTGGAGAGAAAAAATAAATTCAAATTCACCCATGGTAAAAAAAACTTGTGTCAGCTATGGCTAATTTCCAAAAAAGGAGAAAAGAAAAATCAACGGCACTGTTAACTCTCTCCCGTAACTCACTAGATGTCAAGCAATTATCTGCTGAACTCATAAAAAAGGAAAAAAAACTAAAACAATGTGTTGTTAGTTCCTCCCAAAATTCAAAAAAAATTTCACCTCCCTTGATAGCATTACGGCACCCACGTATTAGTATAAAAAAAATCAGTATCAGAAATATCATTATCACAAAATCACCAAAAAAAATTGCTATCATCAAAATCATCAGTATCAGTACAAAAAATATCACCAATGTTAATGCTTGTCCATTCTCCAAGAATTCAGCACAAAATTCAGCAAAAATTCAGCAAGATTCAACACAATTCACCAAGATTCAGTCAGATTCATCAAGATTCAGCAAAACTCATCCCCGTGAGTCACTGAAATATTCTCCAAAGTTACAAAAACTCAACAATTAATTAACACAAGACTTCTCCCATTAATTCATTGTAATAATTCTCCATGAATAATTATCTGTAATAATTATCAACTAATCTCCCATGAAATATCTCAAAACTCTCGTAAATTATGTCTCCCGTAATGATAATTATACTTAAGCAAACCCTCCCGTGACACATCTCAAGTATAATAATTATTAATAATAACAATAACTCTCCACAGCAATAATTCTTTTGCAAAGATCTCAAGTAAGGGTGAAATTCAAATAGTATACAACAGTATTGCTGAATCTCATGACATACAATGTCTCCAGATGCAACACCATGACATAACACCATTGCCACACAACACAGATACAACACCAATCATCGGCATTTCAAAGTAATTTCTCCAACACAATAAAAAAAATAATCTGTGTATACCTT
>NC_061110.1:86203399-86210899 GCF_015104395.2 Macrobrachium nipponense | reverse complement strand
ATATCCATCCGTGGGGATGTGGTACTGAGTGAAAGAAGTTCTATTGTTCTTAGCAAATTCACCCGTCACGAGACATTGCAATCACAGTGGCAGTCAGTTAGAACTGAGATTTTGTGAGTGCGGTCCCCGAGACGTCCGAGTGTGTGTGTATTGGCGTGTTTTTTTTTTTCTCTTGTGCTCGGTTTGGCGGCCAGGTTTTCTCTCGTTTGAAGGGGTAAGTGTTACATGTGTTTTTTTTAGGCCCTGGGGTTTTTTAACTTTGTGTGTGAACCATTTTAAAGAGGCAGTTCAAATTACAATATATTTCTCTCAAAGAAACAGAAAGTGATAAATTTTGTCTTAGCGCATGCTTAGAAGAGACGCATTTGTCTTTGTTTTAATACATACGTTTGTATATGAATGGTTTTCATGCATGCGATACTGTTGCTTGAATTACATTCTTTGCCTTGGAGATAGAGCGCCCACTCGTTCTTACACATTCAGCGCAATTTGTGCTGAGCGATCGAGGGGTAATGCAAGGGGAGGGTAGTAGTAGTGTCTTTCCTGGGGGTATGCTTGACGGGAGGGGTGAACTTCTTTTTTTTTCTTTGTGTCGGGGTAATGGGGGCGAGTTTGGCCTTGAATAAGAAAGTTCAATGCCGTCATATCAGCTGATAGCGACTGGTTGATGATATAACATGCCGTAGGGTTTTTTTTTTTTTTATAAAAGATTTCTTCTTTTCTTGAGTGAAGAGGAAATGGACATGAAATGCATATGAATTTGGTGCAAGGTTTCCTCATGCTTTGGAGAATTCTTTTACGCAATGTTAGAGGGCATAATTATAACTGGGGATTTAGAGATTATTTTTTTTTTTTATGGGGATTCGATTGGTGGTTATTGGTGTGTTACTGGTGTTGTCAGGTGGTGTTGCCATTAGTGGTGAATGGGTGCCTCGAGTTGCTAAATGATGATGATACCCAGGAGTGGTAATGGGGTTGTATATGCCTGGTGTTGAGTGGTAATGATATTGGAGTTATGGGGAAATAGCATTATTGTAATGGTATTAATTGGTGTTGGTTGGTATCATGGGGGATTGGCAATATTAAAGCTCTTACTGGTGGAACATGAGACATATTGTACGAGAGATTTGAAACATTTTTTGCGGGATATTTGAGATATTTTACGGGAGATGTTTGTGGATAATTATTTACGGAGTTTCTATTAGAATTCACAGAGGTAATGACTTTCGAGAATATGTCAGTGGTTCATGGGTGATGAATCTGGCTGAATTTTGGTGAGTTGTGCTGAATTTTGCTGAATTTCTGGTGAATTGTGCTGAATTTTTGGTGAATGGGTAAGCATTAATTTTGGTGATGTTTTTTTTATACAAATACTGGTGATTTTTCTTATACTAACATGGGTGTTTGTAATGAGTAAGGGAGGTGATGTCTATGGGATGGTGGTACTAACCACAACATTTTTTTTTTTGTTGGAGAATATTGTGTTAATACCATGTTCGAAGACTATAGTAATAATCTTATTTAGAAAACCTACCGGTCTTCTTTTGCCCGGGTGTTTTTTTTCTGTGATAGCCTTAGTTTTTCCTTTTTTTTATGAGTTCAGCAGAGAATTGCTTGACATCTACGTGGGTCACAGATGTTACAGGTGTCAAGGGGAGAGTTATCAGAGCCATTGATTTTTTTCTTTTTTCCCCTTTTTGGACATTAGCCATAGCTGACCTAAGTTTTTTTTATCATGGGCGAGTTTGAATTTTTTTTTTTTTTTTTTTTCTCCAGACAGTTTGTGTGAATTTTTTAATATCTCAGTTCGTGACTTGGAGTCATTGTTTGGGAATGTGTTTATAATTTCAGCTGTTTGATGCTGCAGAAAGATTTATGGGAGAATTTTTGCATTTTTGAATGCATACATAATGGCACTATATTTTTTTTTCTCTGGATATTTGTGTTCTGGAAATTGTTGTCCTCTTGCAGAATTGTGTTTGTTACAATTTTTGCCAGAGATAGGAAACTTGGTTAAGTTTCTAGTGGCCTATGCCATAGTGCAAATGGAGAAGTCTTTGCTTAGACACTTTGAATTTGGAGTTCTGTTGTAATAAGTTGTGGCACATTGGTGACTTTTTCTAGAATTTCCCAGGCAATTTTATTTGCCAAGTTTTTTACAATAACATTGAGTTATTTTCCTGGAGAATTGGAAATATAATATAATTGGATATATAATATTTTGGCCATTTGATATTTTTTTTGGAGATATTCCACAGTTTAGTCCTATGTTGGTGAGAGCTATGTTTAGTTCAATTATTTTGCAGCCATTTTTGGTGCAAATAGAAACCTTTTTGAGGAGATATGGGGCAGTATTTTTGAGTGTATCAGTTAGATGCTTTGAGTGCATTTTTTTTTTTTTGGTTTTGGTTGTTTTTTGGGAGATGGGAGTTTCATTTTTGATTATCCTGCTTGGAGTTGTAATAATCTTTTTTTGGAAACTTTTTTTTATTCCACGTGTGAGATAGAGGGAATATGGTGCTGTGGGGTTGTTAATTAAATGGAGGGAAATATTTTTATCGCCGGAGTGGTGTTATTATTAATATGGTGATATATATATATATAGTATATATATATATATATATATATATAATTTTATATTATATATATGCTTATCACAGTAGATGCACGAGAACTTCATGCAAATAAGCGAATACCACGGGAAATGATATTCCTGACTATCATTTCCCGTGGTATTCGCTTATTTATGAAGTCACGTGCATCTACTGTGATTTTTTGTTAAGCATAATGGAAACCACACGCAACTTCTACGTCTTTTCTTTGAATTTTTTCCGAGCCTTGTTCTATTCGTGACATCCTTCTGTAAATGCTCTTATCATCGCTCACAAACTGAAACTCCGACTCAACTTCTACGGAAGTGCATGAACGAGCAAGTGATGCCCAAGTCGATTTTACCAGTGAGAATTCTTCGCCTAGCAGAGCGACCTTTCGACGAGTTTCAACGCACCATACTTCAGAAACACATCGACATCACAAAAGTGGAAGTAGATGATGCGTTCCGTACACTTATAGCTTTAATCAGACGGTTCCTGTCGATTGGAAAGAATCGGATGCTGGATTATTGCTACGCGGAAAAATTGAAAAGTGCTGCAACCGTCTGAAAGGAAGCTCCAAGTCAAGCTGAAAAATCTTATTGCTGAAAAGCGACTGGACTAAGCATGCCAACGTGGACTTCATGATTAATTTATCTAACAAACCAGTGGATAGTGCTACGACAGCGGCTTTGGGATATGGGTTCCAGCTTTTGGTTGTATTTATTGGTAAACCTGGACTGTGTCGACCATCTCAAAATCCTTTTTGTTATTAGAAAAAGTGAATCGAAACCTATGCCTGATGATATCAATATTTGTAAAGGTATTGTGTATGGTGCTATGAGTAAACCTTCTCAACCCAATGTACCCGTGAGATTTCTCCAGACTTTTAAGAAAATTAAAGAAGACGAAACAGTGAAGGTGACAAAAGCAGATAAATCTAATGCAGTGGTAATTATGAATAAAAGTGACTATATAAGTGAAATTAATGACATTGCTAAATGACACTGATACTTATACGAAACTGAGGTCTGACCCTACACAGACAGTTAACTCCCATTTTAATAAACAAATTAAATCCATTTTGAAGGGCTTGGACCATTTTGATTAAACAGTTTACACCGCAATGCGCCTCCCCTACCTTACATGTATGGTTTATTTTCAGACACATAAAATCAATAACCCTATCAGACCAATCATTAGTTCAGTGGGCTCAGTTTCGTATAATTTATCTAAATGGCTTGTAAAAATTCTTACTCCTTTGGTAGGAAATATTTCTAACACGAATGTTAAAAACAATGTTGATTTTATAAACAAATTGAATAGTTTAAATTTGAATTATGATTGATTTTAATGTGGTTAGTTTTGATGTTGTCTCTTTATTTACAAAAGTGCCTGTAGATGACTTACTTGAATATTTGGAAGAGGAATTAGAGCGTCATGACATTCCCTTAAGTGTAGAAAATCTCATTAGTCTCATAAGGTTATGTATCAAAGATAGTAAATTTTTGTTTCAATGGGGAATTTTTTGTACAAAAGTTTGGCATGGCCATGGGTAATCCCTTATCTCCTGTCCTTAGCTATTACATGGAATTTTTTGAGACCAAAACTCTTACCAAGAATTTTGCCCCAAAAAGTTATTTGGTTTAGATACGTGGATGATATCTTCTGTATTTGGCCAGTTCACGAAAACCTCCAGGAATTCCTTAATAATCTCAATAATTTAGTCCCTTCTATAAAATTTACTGTAGAGGAAGAAACAAATTGGTAATTTGAATTTTCTTGATGTAACTGTCCATAGAAATGATAGAAATTTCACCTTTTCAGTCTTTCGAAAATCAACTAATATTGCCTCTTTTGTTCATTACTACTCCAATCACCATCAAAATGTTAAATTCTCTGTTTTTTTTCTGGGATGTTCCTAAGGGCTTTACGTGTCTGTAGCCCGCAGTTTATTGACGCTGAAATTAAAAATACTATTTATGGATATTGCATTGAAACTTAAATACCCAAGGACTTTTGTAGATGTGGCATGGAAAAGAGCTAGAAAAACATTTTATTCAACTAATGACAAACTTGAATTTAGTAAGCATAACATTCTAAAATTACCTTATGATGAAAAGTTTTTAGATATTCCTAGAATTTAAAAGCTTTTTAACATAAATGTTGTTTTCAGTAATATTAATGTCAAGAGTTTAGTAATCAAAAATTCTCCTAAAGATCTTCCAGGCTGCATATATGAAATTCCCAGCAAAAAAAAGTGTGATAAAATCTATTACGGACAGACCGGCAAATCTCTTTCACAGCGTCTTAAGCAACATCAATATTCTGTGAGAACTAGGCAAATATCGAATGCATTATTTGTACATGAGAGATTTAGACCACCCTATTAACTGGAGTCAAGCAAGAGCCTTAGTCCCATGTAATGACACAGTTAAAAGGAAATATCATTGAATCTTGTTTTATCAAGTCAAATAATAGAAATGTTCTAAATTTAAGTCTTGGTTTATTTAAACTTGATGCTGTTTCATAATGAAAAAAGTTGTAGATAAATATAAGCAACAAAATTAATATATTCAGTTTTACATGTTTTGGACTGTAAAGATACTTTGTAATTTCGGTTAAGGTCCGAATCTGTTTAAGTTTGTGACCGTGTGATATCCGATAATCTGGATTATCCCTTTTAATTTTACCCTTTTAATAATTAACCATCTGGTATTCCTGATCTTGTTTGTACCTGAGGCCTTCCTCTCCAATTGTATTTTAGTAGCTCCTTGACGATGTCTGAATAAAGACGAAAGTGCTTGGATTCCTGACTATCATTTCCCGTGGTATTCACTTATATATATATATATATATATATATATATATATATATATATATATATATATATATATATATATATATATATATATATATATATATATATATATATATATATATATATATATATATATATATATGTGTGTGTGTGTGTGTGGTGGATTATATATATATATATATATATATATATATATATATATATATATATATATAATATATATATATATATATATATATACACAGTATATATATATATGGATGGCATTAATCTTTGAGGGTGACTTCCTTTTATTTTGTGGTTATGATTTTTGGAGTCGAATTTCTGGTGTTTAACGAGCCAAGAGAGGGGTTCCGTGGTTCTTTTGGTTTCGTGACTAATAGGAGGCGAGTGGCATTACTGCATTATGGTTTTATGGAGATGTTGCATTTTTTATGTTCACCTGAGGGTTATTTTTTTGGTGGCATTTAATTATGGAATAGTGAGTTTACCTGTAGTTTTTTATCCCGAATAGGTGATAATTTTTCATATAATTGGGCAGTATCGTTAGGGAGAGTTATGTCTTTGAGACAATTTTTGAGCACCTTAGTCATATCCTGGAGATAATTTTGTGAAATGTGCTTATGCGGTTTCAGTATAGAATAATTTTTGCAGAAATAATTTGTCAGGGTTTGTGAATTACATAGAAGGGCGTTTGATATTACGTCTCATTGAAATTAATTGTATATGCAGTAAAAAGGGGTTTTTGCTGTTAGAGAGTAAAAATTTTTTACTGATTTTGTGGGTTGTTGAAATATCAGAGCTTGAGAGAACATTTTTCAGTGATAATTTTGGGGCTGGCCTTGTTAAGTGTTTGTTATGGGCTCATTATTTTTTTTTTTGTTTTTTTTTCCTTTTTTTTACTTGTGTGAATTTGTGAGAACTTGTGAGTTTCTGTGAGTCTGAGTTCTGAGGTGTGTGCAATGTATGTATTTGGAGAATTAAGTTAGAGAACTTAATATTTTCTTTGCGGGGTTGTGATAATGACATGATTTAGCTATCCTATGGAGTTCCTTCACGAGTTTAAGTTAGAAATGAGTTCAGTGGTCATATTAATGGGGTTAATTGGGAGATGTTCAGTTAGTATTTATGAATATTTGAGGTCATTATTTGATAGAAGTATGTCTGGGGTTAATTCTTTTTTTATTGACCGATGACTTGACTGACATATTGAAACACACCATAGTCGTCGTTCCCCAACGCTAGCAAGACGCCCACCAGCCGTTGCAGAGATGTTGCTGATGTGTGCCCCGTACCAGAGTTTCTACGAGTCTACGGGGTTTTTACAGCGCTTCTGGACTATGGGAGGCATTGGTTACCTTCCGCAGGGAGACATTTTGCCTTGCTACAACGTGTTTCACGAGTCTGTGGAGTTGCAGTTGCAGACAAAAAGGGAGATTCAAGATGGAGAAATATTTATGCACCCAATTGTTATTATAGCCCTGGTTGAGGTTTTTCGAGATGATGAGTGATTGACATTATGTTGTGTTGCCAGAGACGTGCAGTTATTATTATATTTTGTGTTTAATGAGCCGACCAATGTGTGGTTTTATATATATATATATATATATATATATATATATATATATATATTATATATATATATATATATTGCTAGATCTAATGATTATGTTTCAAGAAATTTACTGGAATCGGCAATTATACAAATCACTAATAAAACAACCTAAATCTTAGTCTGGGAATGTACCATTTGGACCATATATTTGTAGATGTTTATGAAGGACCTTAAAATAAATGAACAACTAATAAATTAGCCCCACATGTATATAGATTAGTTCTTTCTCTCTCTCTCTCTCTCTCGGCTCTCTCTCTCTCTGGTTCGATATTTTCTCTCCCTCTTTCTCTTGCTCGATATATATATTAATTTCATATTTTCTTACGTACTTTTCATTAACATATTTTTTTTTTCTGGGGGGGGGGGGGAATTTGTGTAAAAATTCATGATATTAAATTGTATATGCTCCCGTGTTTTTTCAAAGTGTACTGTTTTCTGGGAAAATCACTTGTTTACTGCGTGTATCCTTCAAG
>NC_061110.1:86173399-86190899 GCF_015104395.2 Macrobrachium nipponense | reverse complement strand
TTGTTTTGAGTCACGCCCTGAGAGAGAGAGAGAGAGAGAGAGAGGCGAGAACTTGAGTATGTGAGTCTGGGTGAGGGGGGAACTTCGCTGATACGCTTAGCAAAGGGCTTCGCACTTTTTTTTTATTTTGTCCCCTCCCTATTTTTTTTTTTTTATTCCCATGTGACCTTGTTCTGCGAACAGCTGGGCGCGGGGCGCGTTTTTTTGTTATCCTTTATTGGGGGAAATTTGTATTAATTTTTCGGGATTGGGTTTTGTGTGTATATAAATATATTAATGTTATTGAGGTCGGGGAATGTTATAGAACACAAAAGCTTCCGTACAGAGAGGAAAATGGCGGATGCTAAGAGTACCATAACGCTGCTACATCACGTAACGAACGTGAGTGCGGGCATGAGCCCGTTCAGGGGAATGGTAGATGGTGTGTCATCCCAGGCAGTGCAAATTTTTATTGAAAGTGTGAATAATTATTTAAGCGCAAAAAATATAACGGATGATATAGAGGCATTTAGAGAGGCGAAAGCTTTGCTAGATTTCAATAAAGGGGACCTCTCTCATCGTTGCAGAAGTTTCCAATTTGCAAAATGTGGTACCTGGGTTGATTGGCAAGCATTTTTGAAAACAGCTTATGGCTCAAAGGGAACATGGAGATACGGTGAGGGACCTCAGGGGTCTCTATAAAACTTTTTGACTCAGTGGCAGATTGGGTAGTAAAATTGAAAACCTCTAAATGGGTTCCAGGAAGTAGTGTCTCACTTGATAACTTACATAAACTGATCCATTTTTCAATGCTCTTGCACGATATACCGGATGCAATAGTGAATAGCTTTGATGAAAAGATTGAACCTACTTCAGACGAAGAATTACTTTATGCCCAAATTGAGAAACATATGTCTAAATGTCCCACTTTCACTTTAAAAAGTACAATTTTTAATGGGACAGGCCCGAGGAATAGGGTGCAAAGAGACACAGAATTTTCTCCTCCCTGTCTGTGTGCAAAAGTTGAATGTAACAAAAGATCGATTGATCAAAGGCAACAGCAGTTGCGCTGTTTCAACTGCAATAAACCATGCCATCCAAAGAAGTTGTGTAGAGCTAAATATTGTGGAATATGTAAGAGTACGGATCACTATTGGCAATCTTGTCCGTCTCACATATGGAAAGATGCGAGGCCTACGCCTCAAAGTTCTGGGAGTTATAATGAGAGGACTTCCCAGGCAGGTCAAACCAAAGGGCAAAGGGATCGGCGAAATTTTTGGAAGGCCGTCCAACAGAAAGGGTACAGTTGATTAGTATGTGCCACTGTGGTCTCGTGGGGGACACACCAGAGCACAGGCCTATAGTTTATGGAATGGTAGGGGATGTGGATATCCTGATATTCATAGACTCAGGAGCGTCTATAAATGTAATGGACTATAATTTGTATCAATCCATGTTCTCCAATTACCCTTTGCAACCCTCAACGGAGACGGTGCGTGATGTGCAAGCCCATAGATTAAATACCCGGGGTTGTGTTCAAATACAGTTTACTCTCGGTGACAGAGTACTAACAGAACCATTTTTGGTAATGAAAGGAATTGCGTTGGGCAACAGACTTTTGCTTGGTCATCCTGCGTGTAGGAGACACAAGATTTCAATCCATGCGGGTGTTAATGGGATAACAGTCGGAATACCTGGTGTTTTTCTTCCTTATGAGGACATGATTAGAATGGAGGACATGGAAACTATTGAAAAAGGAGATGTGCTTGGTGATGATAATGGCGGGAATTCTATCGGAGTTCACGGTGATAACAATTGTGGTGATGATATTATGGATGGTGATGTTGATACTAATATTGATGTTATTTCTGATACTAACAATGCTGCGGATGATACTAAGAATGGTAATGTGTATGAGGTGGTGGAAATGGGAGATACTAGCCACAAATATAGAGGTGTTTTTATCGGAGGATATTGTGTTATTACCCGGTTCAAAGACTATGGTAAAAGTCAAGTTGAGGGAAGTGAGAAAACCTATGGATGTGTGTGTTATTGAAAATAGCGAGAGGCTTAGAGGGGTTATTAGCACGGCATCGGTGAACAGTGTATCCAAGGATGGGACCACGTGGTTAGAATTACTAAACTGTAATGATACAGTTAGGAGATACCAGAGGAATACATATATATTGGATTTCCAAGATTGGAGTTGTGATACTGGTTCAGTGGCTATCGTAGAAGGGAAACCTGAGTTTTCAGAGGCAGAAATGCAATCAAGGAAACGAATATTTAGAGAACATTTAGCTAATGCGGATTATAGTGAACATGTTGAAGCGATAAGCAAGCTCTTGGCAGAATTTGGGGATACAATAGCTTTACAAGGTGATAAAATGGGGTTGACTAATGTGTTAGAGCATAAGGTAAATTTGGACAGTGGCACAAAACCTATTTATATTCCTGCATGCCGCATACCTTTCAAAATCAGAGAGACAGGTGGAGAAAGAAGTCAATAGATGGGAGGAAGAAGGAATCATTAGACCTAGCGTGTCTCCTTAGCGGTGCCTAAGAAGGACGGTTCTGTCCGTGTATGCGTAGATTTTAGACGTTTAAATGAAAAGACGATCCCTGACCGCTATCCAGTCACGTGCATACCAGATCTTTATGTAGAAATCGGGGGACATAATATTTATAGCTCAATTGATTTGACACAGAGTTTTTTGCAGGTCCCTCTTAATGAAAGTAGCAAGGAATATATGGCTTTATCAGTGCCCAAGGGACACTATGAATTTAAGTGAATGCCTTTCGGTTTATCGGGCAGTCCGATGACTTTTACCAGGTTGGTGAACACAGTTTTGCACGGGTTATTGGACAAAAATGTTTTTGTGTAAATGGATGATATATTGGGCGCAACAGACATGATCGCGCAACACCTGGAAGTGCTTACAGAAGTACTTAGGAGGCTTAGATTAGCGGGGTTGAAAATTAAGCTAGCTAAGTGTTCGTTCTTGAAAAAGCAAATCATATATCTAGGCCTGTCATATCTAAGGAAGGGGTTAGAGTAAATGACGATAAAGTCAAAGCAATAGCGAATTTTCGCACCCCCAGATCAAAGAAAGAGATTATGTCATTCCTGGGTATCGCCGGTTTCTTCAGGAGGTTTGAGAAAGGGTTCTCTAATATAGCAGCTCCCCTACCTGATGTTTGCGGGAAGACGTTCAATTTCAATGGTAGGAACCCCAGGCGGAAAGTTTTCAAAAGCTGAAGGACACGCTAATGAATCCCCCTGTTCTGAAGTTTCCAGATTTTAGCAAATCTTTTACATTAGTGACTGATGCAAGCCAGGAAGGTATAGGTGCTTGCCTTATGCAAAAGTTTGATGGGAAATTCCATCCCATAGCCTTTTATAGCAGGAAGTTCAGGACAAAGGGCAGCAACAAGAGATCAATGGCTACCATAGATAAGGAAGCCTTTGCAATAGTGTCGAGCTTGGTTCATTTTAAAATACTAGGGGAACAAAGTAGAAGTTCTTACAGACCACAAGCCATTATTAGATCTTTTTAATAAACCCGATTTGTCGCCTAAAAGAGCTCGATGGTTTTTAACTATCAAGATTTTGATGCAAAGCTCAAATATATAGAGGGCAAATTTAGCGTAGCTGCATATGATCTTAGTAGAGGTTTTCACGACATGGAAGAGTTCTAAGTTGCGCAAGTCACTAGCGAGGCTATACAATGGGATATATCTCTCAGAGAGCAAATGCAAGATGAAGACGAGATTCTAGCAGAAGCAAAAACGTTTCTTATAGAGGAATTAGTCAGGAAACGTTATAAGTTGCCTTTTTTCGGGTTTGGAGTTAGAAGGTAATCTATTGGTTAGGATAATTAAAGATAAATTGAGAACCAGTGAAAGTAAAGGAGATACGACACAGATCGTAATTCCGAAAGTCCTAATTCCAGTGGTTTTGGATAGAGTTCATTGCAGGTTGGTTAGTCCACACTTAGGAATAGAAAAACGTATGATGAGGTTCGTGCTAAATACATTTGGAAAAACATGGGGAAAGATGTGGAAAATTTTGTGAGAAATTATACAGTGTGCAACGCATGTAAGCCTGCAAGAATAATTTCATGCAAATTAGGATCATATCCTATACCGAGTAGACCCTTTCAGAGAATACATATGGATATCCTGGGAAAATTTTGTGAGTCTAGGTATGCGAACAAGTACTTGTTGGTGATAATAGATGAACTTACAAGGATAGTAGAAATTTTCCCACTTAAGCATAAAACAGCTGAAGAAGTAGCCGTAGGATTTTTCAATGGTATCGTTTGCAGATACGGCTCACCCGAAGTTCTATTGACCGACAATGGTAGAGAATTTGTGAACAAAACTTTGGAATGTTTAGCAGAAGTCATGGGGATACAGAAAGTAACAATTATTCCATACAGACCTGAGGCTAATGGGTTGTGTGAACGAGCAAATAGGAAAGTGCTTGAGGCTCTCAGGAAAACTGTAGGTGGTAATGATAAGAATTGGGACAGATATGTTGATGTTGTTAGACATAGTATTAACACTATGGTTAGTGATTCCATTAAAATGTCTCCATTTTAAGCTTTGTTTGGTTGTCCAGCACGAGGCACATTTGATTTGCTAACTATACCTCATCATGGGGAGGATACAATCGAGGCGGTGGTAGCCACAACGAGAGAGAGACATGTTTGTCTCAGCTGTAATCTCGAATCCACAACCGGAGAGATGGTACAAAAAAGTGTTAGTAAAACATCTGATCCCAAGATCAATGTTAGAGACAAGGTATTTTTAAAACTTAACGTGAGAAATGAACTGAACTACAAATTAGGCCCTAAATTTGAAGGTTCTTTTAAAGTCATTGAGGAAAAAATTGGAAATAGATTCGTAGTCTTAGAGGAAAAACAGGTCGATCGAGGTTAACAAATATC
This sequence comes from Macrobrachium nipponense, assembly GCF_015104395.2. Taxonomy (NCBI): domain Eukaryota; kingdom Metazoa; phylum Arthropoda; class Malacostraca; order Decapoda; family Palaemonidae; genus Macrobrachium; species Macrobrachium nipponense. Next base: position 86,185,968 of record NC_061110.1, on the reverse strand, counting down.
TCAAAATTGAAAAGAATTGGTTGTGGTGATTAATATATTGTTGCGAAATTGTTTTTTTTTTCTTTTTTTTCTTGCTGTCTGGTTTTTGCAATTTGGTGGTGAAATGTTTTCACTTTTTTTTTTTCTTTTTTATTTCCTTCTACTATTTTTTTTCCTTATTATGAGCAAATCTGCGGCGTTTTGGCGTAAGATTTTGGGGTTAATATTTTACGTGGGAAGTTGTTTGGAAATACGGCGAATTTTTGTTTTGGCTGAGAAACGTGATGATAAACATGTGATAATTCCTGTGTATGAAATTTGGGGCTGAATTTCTTTTTGTGTTGTGATTTTGTGGCGAGTGACACTACTGCATTGTGGTTTTATATAATTGGGGTAATGTCATGAGGAGTTATGATTTAAGGACAAATTTTTTTTCTTGTGGGGATTGGGGGGAGGGCACCTTGGTGATATCTTGGTAATAAATTTGTGGAATGTGATTATATGGTGTCCATATAATTTTTTTTGGAGAATAATGGTTTTGGCATTTCAGGTCTGACTAGACAAATCTATAGTGCAGTTCGAAGCACCTGAGGTGTTCACAGGTGGATTTTTGCTGATAATGGTGTGATGAATCCGGATGCTGATTTTTTCCTTTGGAGTTGATTACTCGGAGATTTGGACTATTCTCTGTTGACTATGGCATTCCACGGAGATGTACTTTGTAAGGGGGTTGTTTCCGGTCGTTTCTGGTCGATGGGATTGTTGCGGTAGCAAATTCCGTAACGGTACATATTGCATTTTGAGGAAAATGTTGAATTATGTATGTTTTTCCTCTTCTTATGTGCGCTGTGTAATGGGGGAAAGTTCACTTATTATTGTTGTTATTATCTCTTTTTTTCTTTTCCTACGAGAGATGTCGTAATTGGTGTTAAGCTCTAAGTAGCATTTCTATTTTAGGTAGGAGATATAATTTGTCAGGGGTGTGAGTTAGATAGAAGGGGTGTTCAGCATTATCTTTCATGGAGGTTAGTTATATAAACAATAAAAGGGGTTTTTGCTGTTAGACATTATGGGTTCTCTTTTGATAGTGTGTTTGTCAGATATAGGATTACTTGTGAGGATTCAGTGGGTAAAGATTATATTTTGTTTAGTGGGGAATTTTTAATATTTGACTAGGAGATTGAGTATATTAATTAATGACGGATTTGTGGGGTAAAGCAAGGCTTTAGTTATTTTATGATCATGTAGAATTTTTAAATACGGACACACGATAACTTTAGAGAATTCCCAACTTCAAGTGATGGCGACAATGGAAACGACTTCGTTCTTCAGTACCAGAGGCCGAATTGAGTTTACACACGAATGGCGATTCTATGGACTGAATTGCAACGGATGAGATGTCATTGGTATATCGTCTCAGGATACGTTCTGGGATAAATCAGGAGTCTACAATCTTCTATGAGGCGCGTGCGAGTAGCACTTGCATGGAAGCCACGGGATATTTCCTTGACAACGGGGTGGTGACCACGTTTCCTTCAGTAGAAAACGTCGAATCTTCAGTTTCATGACGGGGGAGGGGGGTTGTTGAATACACTCACAAGGGTCGCAGACGCTGAATAATGGCGCGTGCTGAGTTGTTTAGAGGTGGTTTACGTACTCGACTAGTGTCTACAACTATTCATCAAGTTCTGCTTATTTTAGTGACGAGGATGAGCTTTTCATCAATGAAAGTTACACAATTCCAGTAATTGTGTTCATGCTCGGTGTTATACTGATCACAATTTGGGCGCTAGGAGTTCTTAAACTTCTGTGCATCTGGCGAGGCACAAGGGCTCCAGCAACGGAGGTAGCCCTAAATCATGTGGCAAATTGATACATTGTGCATTAGTTGCTGATGTGGTGTGCGACAGCAGTGAACAAAGGACATAGGTGGCCGAGCCATCTTACAGGTATGAATTGATGTGTTAGTGATTTACATACTGTATCAGCTGCTCTTGCTTGGAGACAGAGAGCGCTGTAGAGACAGCCTTCTTGTATGAAGGAATCTGATGCATATGCGTTTTAAGCTGGTGGCTGTCCGTACTGTTGCCACAGGCGGTTTTGAGGCGTTAAAGGTATGTACATTCGTTTGTACGTATATCATAGGTCTGACCGATCAAGGCACTTGAGGGAAAGACACATTCCTTTGTGATAGGAAGAAAGACGGTCGAGGGAACACCAAGTGTTGAGAGAAAACCCCATCTCAAAGTATGGCACATATTTTAAATTAGATAAAAGTTGCTTTGAAAAGAAGAAGAAGTGTGAAGTGATCCCGTCACTTAATATTATGTTATAAGAAATGTAACGAATATATCTTTATTACAGATGGGCTCTATACCATGATACCTAAGAGACGGGATTCTCTAAACTTGACTAATACAATGTAACAATTGACATTTTATTGAGTCTAGGAGTGATTACTTAGACTAAGCCAGGAGAGTGGAATGATCACTTAATAGTTTTCTTTGTGGGGCAGACTTGGTGTTTTTATCACAATGACTTATTAATCATTTTGTTCCATTTTATGTTCATCTGCTATGGGTAATAAATAGTATATTTTTGTATCTATATGAGCTTAATAGCCTAGTGACATGCTTGCCACAGGTAAGAGTTGTCAATTTGTGTAGTTTTGTCCAAAGGGGGGAGTTTTATATATATATATATATATATCTATATATATATATATATATATATATATATATATATATTCCGGTTGACTGGCCACTACTCTCGAAATCTACCAATCATTAATATAAGGTATATTGACAATCTCTCCGAAAAACACTGGTCAAAGGAACATCTATGGATAACCACTGAGCAGCGGTTTTACTAGTGAAGTTCATCTTCGTAGTCAGAGCTAATATAAACATTTTTCATCACATAAAAATTCAGAAAAAATTAGAAGTGTATATCTTGAAGAATTTCCTTTGAGTTTGTAAATCTCTTCTCTTCAAAATTTCACATGAAATTTTCCATCTTTTGAGCTGGAGCGAGGAATTCCTGTGATGACTTTCGGTATGATACTCTCAGAAAAACAAAGTCATAATTTCCTGTGGTTCTGAAAAGTATTTGGTAAATTCTCATGTAGTTTCAATACGTCATTACATATTTTAAGGCTAAAATATATTCTTTGGCATAAATGTCTTTATACACCACTTGTTAAATGAAACTAAAAACTTGCATAGGATGCTTTTATTACATGAGAACTGTGAATGCAGAAGGAAAACCAAAATATTTTGCAAATAAACACCTGGTTTCTATCGAAAACCTTTTGTTTCATCCTTAAACTAATGTTGGTGTATAACGCTACAAGAAATAAATTTATAGTAACTTTCTACTAAAAAAATTTTAAGAAAAGTTAGACAAAACCGGGTACATGACTAAGTGCTTCAACGTGCATAAAATTGACACGTTATAGGATAAGAATTACGTAAAGTTCTTCCATCACAAAAATCATTGCCTTTACAAGAGCGAGCATCACAGAAGCCATTGATCAAAGTCCCGTTCTGCTTCGCGTTCTTCTTCTTCTTCCCGCGCTCTTAACCCTCAACTCGGGAACGCCAAAGTAATACACCTACTTACAGGAGATTCCAGTAGTGACATTTTTAAAAGGTTTAAAAAATTTTTAATGGCAAAATAGACTTTTGATGTGGCATCGAAAAGTGACACACTAGGAATATACTTATTAATGTAATAATTACAGTGTTTATCAAAGTCAAGGCTACAGACACTGTTATCGTTTTTCTCTCTGTTATGCATATGTGATTGTGAAATTCCACGTTCATAATTAATGTAGCCTTGGCTATGAACATTGTAATTATTAATGCCTGGCACGTGTATGCCATTTTACCACTGTTATTATCATCGGTAACATTTCTGCTATCATGTAAGTGCTATGTTATTGTTACTACTATTATTCAACTTCAGACGAGTGTCCCTTTACGTGAGGGTATCTCTCCTTTCTTTTGTTTATTTTTTTAGTGAATGTCAATAATATATATATATATATATATATATATATTATATATATATATATATATATATATATATATATATAATTGTTTAGCTCGAACTGCTTACTTCAACGTTAAATCCTAGTACTACTGATGACAGGGGTGCTCCACTATATGGCTCAACCCTTTTGTGTGTCCTTTATATGTATCTTTTACTGATGCTACGCTTCTCAGGATGGGAGGGGCTGTCCAATAAACTACGCGTAGCTCTCGTTTTAGTCGTTCTGCAAATGCAACACGCAACCGGAAAACGCCCATTGGTGAAAATGAAGCAGATGCAGCATATTGCCTCTGGAGTTGGAGCTGGAGCTACTCGCTTTACTCGTGATGGGTAGGCCAGTGACGAGAGCAACATGAGAGGAATGCCAAATAAGAGAGCATTCAAATATGACCGGAAAATTAAGTATTTGAGAGCTATTATGACTCAGACTTCCAGTTTAAAACTTTAACTATTTAGAATCGAATATGAATACCCAGAAACCTTAACTACATGTGTAACATATACGTAACCGTAGTTATGAAAAGCGACTTCTGTTACATAGGGAGAGCCGGGGATGGGGTTGGGGGAGATGGTAATTAGGAGGGGAAAAAGGAAATGATGGAGATTCATGGTCCGTTTAGCATCGCAACAAAATAAAAGGAGCCGTTTTAAAGGCAATTCCCATCTATTACTACTACTGCTACTACTATATACGCAATGAGGAGCTTTCGGGGGAAGCGCACAGATTATATATGGCTTCCGACAGATAGGCCTGTGTAGGCTTAACTCCATTCAAGGGTAGTTCAAAAGACGTGGCTAGGCAATTTGTTTTCTTTGGTTGCAAACTGCAGTAGTTTTAGCAAAACGCATCTATCAAAACTACTCTTTTCGTATTAAATTTCAGATTTTAATGTTATCATTACCAGGCTACTTATACTGTCCAAACTACATTAAAAGCAGACTAAGCATTTATTTGCTTGATCAGCAAATTTTCAGAGAATGAAACACAAAAATTAGCGTGGAATTTACTATCGCTATATTTGTAGATAAAATTCTGAAAATAACCAGGAGAAGTTCCTGTGTTACCATCACATTTAGATGTTGGCTGTTTCTCTCTGTATGTTACCAAGCTTTGTCATTCTTCCTACTTACATTTTATAGCGATTTATATAAACTTCCATCCTCCCGTTGGCAGGCCTATTTATTTCGCGCCAAAACCTTTCTTCTCATTTATTTCCTTCTCTTTCTTAATCATTGGGAGGTCTTAGCTAAATGAGAGAATTAGGTTGTTATTATATTCATTTCAGATTTCTTATAAAAACAGACAAATAATGGGGAAGTTATCTAAATAAAAAATAAATATATAAATAAATAAATGAATAAATAAACGAGCAAGTTTACAGTCGTGCTTGCTTTACTCCTGCAAAGCCCCTTAAATGGATTAGAGATAAAATAATTTCGTGGACAATAAGGCTTCTTCAGCTTTATTAAAAAAAAACTCTGAATGGATTGTCAGACAAGCAAAGCGATGGCAAAAAAATAAGAACAAAAAAGAAAGGTATTCTTAGTGTAGGTAAATTAAGAGAAGCAGTGAACAGGACACTTCCTTTATCTCACCGATATTGGTGACACCGTTCAAACGAAGTTTTATAATTGCTTTTTTATTTCGCATCATGGAAAGACAAACGTGTCTATTTTAAATAACTTACGGCTGCTGGTCCAGGAGCCGGCAATGCCTCGGCGTAGAAATAGTAGGCCATCGCCACCAACAGAAGAGACAAGATGTAGGTCTTCATTGTGGATAAGGCTTGTTATTTCTAATCGATTTAAGCCGAAGGAAATAAACCTGAAAAAAGTCAGAATAATGTTTTATTCTCCTCTAATATATATATATATATATATATATATATATGTATATGATATATATATATATATTTATTTATTTATACACACATATATGTATATATATATATATATATATATATATATATATATATATATATATATATATATATATATGCAGAAATGCAAAAGTGGCACCTTATAACGTTACTTTCCTAGAGTCTACTACTCTAGTTACGCTCGTTGGGCTTCCCATGTTTTGTGGTTATTGACCTCCTTCCCTATCCCTCGAAACCCCTTCTTTTTTTCTTTTTTTTTCAAGTCTGGGAGGGAATTTTACTCACATACGCAAGGGGGCCGTGGAAGGAAGGACCGACTCTTAGAGGGGGCGTGGTCGTATAAAGGTTGAGAACCACTGATATAGATATTCTATTCATGAACCAAACGTAAGCACTATTAAAGCAGGACACTCACTAAATACAAGTTTCTTTTGAAGGAAGTCTGTTAAAATGGTTTTAAAAATTCATTAAAGTCTTATCAATGATAACTAGTGGATGCCCTTCTTGAAGCATTAATCGTCTTTTGCTTAAACTTTTCCTGTAACGACAAATGAAATAACAAACACAAATATAAGATTATAGGACTCAGATCTTCATCTATGATTATAATCACCACGATGATGATAATGATGATGATGATGATGATGATGATATCAATCCTGAGTCCTTCATATGACTCTGGAGAAGCAGCTCCTCAAACAAAAAAAGGTAACTCGAGTAAATTATAAACAACAAATCGATGAGGTGTCATCTGTTGGCAAATAAAGAAACTATAATAAGGTTAATCGTTTGTTTTGGAAAATGTGTCCAAATTGGAGCGTGAGGTATTTGAGGGTGAGAGACGACATAAACTTTTGGGCCTCTCGCGGTGGTGGGGTGGACGAGCTCCACTGACATGCCTGAATTTGAATGTCTCCTGCTTTCGCGCCCAGGTACAGGCAAATCTATTATCGTAAAGAAAAATTCCCCTTCGGTTAAGCATATATGAAAATATATTAATTCCGAGGTAGAGCGAATTAGATATTAAAGGACATTGTAGCTCCATATATGTATATGAATCACGGTAATGTGATATGACTTATATATATATATATATATATATATATATATATATATATATATATATAGATATATATATATATATATATATATATACATATATATATATATATATATATATACACTATATATATATATATATATATATATATATATATATATATATATATAATATGCATATATATGATATGTATATATATATATATATATATATATATATATATATATATATATATATATATATATATATCTATATATCTATATATATATATATATATATATATATATATATATAATATATATATATATATATATAATATATATGCATATATATATATAGATATATATATATATATATATATATATATATCATATAGTAATATATATATATATATATACATTATATATATATCTATATATATATATATATATATATATATATATATATGTATATATATCTATATATATATATATATATATATATGTATATATATATATATATATATATATATATATATATATATATATATATATATATACACTTGTGCTTGTGTGTGATTGAAAGAAAGTGAGATAGAAACATAAAGAAAAGAACACATCGATAAGATCTTTGATGAAGATATGAACCTGATAAATTATATACTTAAGAACGGCATTCATGACCTACTTCCAATCTACAGAACATACTTAAATTATTCGCTTTGAAATTGGTTTCCAATGTTGATAGATCATACGATGCAGAGGACAAAATACTATATATTTTCTTTATAAGCTTAAAGCAACGTACAAACGCCGGTTTATTTTCTCTGAGTGATTGGTGCGAATAGGCTCACCCAAAGTGATAGTTTTGATCTAAAACTTAGAATGAAAGTAACATGCTGTAATCATAATATTTACAGAATCAGTGCGAGTGAATATTTATAGTGATGACAAACAGATTGTTGAGTTCACAAAATGTCAAATACAAGAACAGTTTCTACGCCGTCCTGATGTTAATTCGTTTTAATATACAATAAAGATTTTCTCTTTGTAAACCTGTGTTCGACACCAAAGTTTGTCAAGAAACTCTAGCCCTGAAAACAATAAACTTTTAAACACTTTCTTATAGCAAAGAAATACTAAGTTCGTTATTTGCATTATACGTATAGATTATGCTATTAACTTTTCAGTACATAAGATTAAGAGAAAAAGTTATCTCGCTTACAAATAAGGGACAAGGAAAGAGGAAACAAGAATGTGCAGCATGAGAAAACTATCGAATCACTTGAAAAACACAATATTAATGATGATAATAAAAATAAGAACAATACAGGTAACACTGGTAAGAAAAATATTGTAGTAAATCCAAGAACTTGCTTTCTCTGAGCTGTGAGCTTCTTGTCCTGTTGATTACTTGATGTTCTGAATCTTCTCTCGACTTTATATAGATAAGTAGCTCCTCCCTGCTGCATGGAGGGACAGGGGTATCCTGTCACTTACCAAATCAAGGTTCATGAGTTAGAATTCAATTATGCAAAATTGTTCATAAAGCACGTCTTAGAATCCATTTTGAAAAATACACAGAAAAAAGAAGAAAACCTTTGTGGTCTGTAAAACCGGAACAGACGACGCGTAAACGCCTTGGATAAAAAAAGATAAGTAAATAATGCCTCAGTCGCCATAATGAACGGCATTTAAAGGACAGTTAGCCAGAATATTCAGGTTCTGGAACTCATTAAGACATTTTTTAAGGGAGTGAATAACGGTATGTCTAGAGATGTATAAACAGACATTTACGTAAGAATTATACAATATTTTGATTCAAGAACATCTGATATCATTTTAAATTAAGAGACAGGGAATTGATGTGGTTAAGACATTGAGAAGAATGCAACCAAGGTTAAAAGTTTGCTCTTTGGCTTAAGCACATAGAGTACTGGCGATAATAGGCGGACAAGAATAGAAAAACGTAACTGGTCGATTCACTAACTTGTGTAAATTCAAGTTATAACTCCTATAAATAAGGTTGCCAGATATATAAGATTTGCCTTGTTTACTGTTTTCTAATAAAATGGACGTTTAGTCCATGCCTACATGCAAATATTTCCACGTCTTATATATGGAAAATTGCATCTGAATCTTGTAAAAACTTTGGGTGGAAAATCATATTTTTGGAAGAATTCCAGAATCCTCATCAAAGCAAGAGCCATCTCTATGCGAGCAGCGGATAAACGGTAATTACCCTCCACATCCTGGCATTCACAGAGGAAACACGAAGATACAGGCAAAATATAATGCCAAAGAGGACCGTAGATATCAGGAAAAGTTTATTCAACTGTAATTTGGACTCTGAGCAAAGAGTACACCAGTAAGTAATCCTTAAGCTAATAATGAGGAAGCAAACGCACAGTGGCTGAAGTAATGTCATTTGTGATTGTAATAATAAGTGAAATCATAATAATTTGAAATCTGCAAACAAAGATGAAATCAACTCGGGAAGATTTTTAACAAAATTGGAAGAAGAGTATAAGTGATTCAGAGAGACAAGGTTGCGGTATAATATCAACCTTGACGTAATAGGAGATGAGTTATTAATTAGCAGAGATAAGGTTACGGTATAATATTGAGCTTGACTTAGTAGCAGTTGCTTTAATATAGTTGCTATGTTTTTTAGCAATATCACGGTTTTATTCTTCATCAGGTATATAAATGAAGGACATATCTTTCAAAATTTCCTCGCTATATTAGTGTGGAATCTGGGCAAAACTCGAGGAAATTTTACCTTTGTTTTTCGGCGACCTAAACACTTTAACATCAACCATACCTTTCGTAAATCTCACTGTCTAGCAAAAATACATAAATTTCAAGAAAGACGGAAATAAAGGTGCACGCGAAAAGTCTCTCTCTCTCTCTCTCTCTCAATAATTATCGCAATAATTACGGTGCACGCAAATTTTTCGATACGTTTGTGGTCGCAGGTTTTTAGAAATAACAGGATACGCCAAATATCCATTTCTCTCTCTCTCTCTCTCTCTCTTCTCTCTCTCCTCTCTCTCTCTCTCTCTCTCTCTCTCTCTCTCTCGTAGAAGAAAATCTCTTGTCCATCTTTCTACAAATGAAAATGGCCCTGAGATTTGGCTTAGCCTCTTTTGGCATGCAAAAAACAACTTTTCTCTCTCTCTCTCTCTCTCTCTCTCGTCTCCTCATCTCTCTCCCTCTCTCTCTCTCCTCTCTCTCTCTCTCTCTCTGTCATGTAGCGTTCTCATCTCTTTTCTAGACTATATGATTTTAGTACACAAACCCAACTGTTAGTCCACCGTGAGAACATATACAAAAATATGAAAAACGGAAAAGAAACAGATGTGGTTTATCTAGACTTTGCAAAAGCTTTTGACAAGGTAGATCATAATATATTAGCGAAGGAAATAAAAAAATATAATATAGTGGACAAAGTAGGAAGATGGTTAAAAGAATTTTTACACAACAGAAAACAGTTATTGCAAATGATGAGAAATCGGATGAAGCTAAGGTAATATCCGGTGTGCCACAAGGTACAGTGCTAGCTGCATTGCTGTTTGTTATTATGATTGCAGACATAGACAGCAATGTTAAGGAATCGGTAGTGAGTAGTTTCGCCGATAACACAAGAATAAGTACAGAAATTACTTGTGATGAAGAAAGGAACGCTACAAAGAGACCTTAACAAAGTATATGATTGGGCAGAGGTAAAATAGGATGGTTAATTTAACTCTGATAAATTTGAATCAATAAATTATGGAGATAGAGAAGGAAAGCTATATGCATATAGGGACCTAATAATGAGCAATCACAAATAAGGAAGCAGTTAAATGACCTTGGTGTGATGTTGAATAGGAACATGTTATGCAATGATCAAATAGCAATTCTATTGGCAAAATGTAAAGCAAAAATGGAATTTTGTTACCGGCACTTCAAAACAAGAAAAGCTACCTTTCGTAAATTTCACTGTATAGCAAAAAATACATAAATTTCAAGAAAGACGGAAATAAAGGTACACGCGAAAAGCTCTCTCTCTCTCTCTCTCTCTCACTCTCTCTCTCTCTCTCTCTCTCTCTCTCTCTCTCTCTCTCTCTCTCTCTCTCAGCAATAATTATCGCAATAATTACGGTGCACGCTAATTTTTCGGTAACGTTTTTGTGGTCGCAGGTTTTTTAGAAATAACAGGAAACGCCAAATGTCCTCTTGTCCATCTTTCAAGAAATGCAAATGAGCCTGAGTATTTGCTTATGGCTTTTTTGTCATACAAGCAATTCTCTCTCTCTCCTCTCTCTCTCTCTCATCTCTTCTCTCTCTCTCTCTCTCTTTGTCGCCTGTCTGTCTCTCTTCCTGAGGTACGAAAGATATATAGCCCCGTTTACTCCTGTTGTGGGTGACAGAATGATGGGGTAGCAACCTCATCCATAAATTCTTTGTCACAGCAAAGCCGGAAACTGACGCCTATTGGAGGTCGGTGAAAATGCGAGGGAAAAAAGCATTCTTTTGCCCACAATATATGTATACATACATATGTGTATATATGCATATATGTATATGTAACATACATATATGCATTTATGTAAGCATATTCTCAAAAGGACTAGAGGGCTCAACCACCTGTTCATTACATTATCGGTTAATTGAGCTTGTTTGTTACCGAATCTATATTGTTTTGAAATGCTATCATGAGGAAAATGTTTGTTTGTGCCTCCTACATGTCAGTTCCTTAGACGATATACCACATTTTTAGTGAACAAGACCGCAGGTGATGGTCGAAAGCTGTAAGTTACCGTACAAGAAATATATATTTTATATAACTACATCATATGTGGACTATATCCCCTTATATGTTATATATATTATATATATATATATATATCATATATATATATATATATATATATGTGTGTGTGGTGGGTGTGTGCGTGTATATATATATATTTAACTTCCCATGTATATATGTGCACATATACATACACATACATAGTATATATATATATATATATATATATATATATATATATATATTATATATATATATACATATATATATATATATCTATCGATATATATATATATATATATATATCCTATTGTATGTGTATGTAATATATGCACATATATATATATATCTATATCTATATATATATATATATATATATATATATATATTATAATATATTATTAAATAATATACACACACACGCACACATATATATATATATATATATATATATATATATATATATATATATATATATCTATATATATAGGGGATATATATATATATACATATAGATAGTCCGCATATGATTGTGTTTATAAAATATATATTTCTTGTACGGTAACTTACAGCTTTCGACCATCACCTGCGGTCTTGTTCACTAAAATGTGGTATACGTCTAAGGAACTGACATGTAGGAGCACAAACAAACTTTCCTCATGATAGCATTTCAAACAATATAGATTCGGTAAAACAACAAGCTAATTAACTATAATGTATAGTAAAGAGATTTCAAAGATGTAACAAAAGAGACGAAGCAGTTACAATATGAGTTAATTGTTGGGAGAGGACTGGGAAGTAACTGGGATGAAAGTGAATAC
>NC_061110.1:86156589-86169089 GCF_015104395.2 Macrobrachium nipponense | reverse complement strand
GATAGTAAATTCCACGCTAATTTTTGTGTTTCATTCTCTGAAAATTTGCTGATCAAGCAAATAAATGCTTAGTCTGCTTTTAATGTAGTTTGGACAGTATAAGTAGCCTGGTAATGATAACATTAAAATCTGAAATTTAATACGAAAAGAGTAGTTTTGATAGATGCGTTTTGCTGAAACTACTGCAGTTTGCAACCAAAGAAAACAAATTGCCTAGCCACGTCTTTTGAACTAGCCTTGAATGGAGTTAAGCCTACACAGGCCTATCTGTCGGAAGCCATATATAATCTGTGCGCTTCCCACGAAAGCTCCTCATTGCGTAGATAGTAGTAGCAGTAGTAGTAATAGATGGGATTTGCCTTTAAAACGGCTCCTTTTATTTTGTTGCGATGCTAAACGGACCATGAATCTCCATCATTTCCTTTTTCCCCTCCTAATTACCATCTCCCCCCTACCCCATCCCCGGCTCTCCCTATGTAACAGAAGTCGCTTTTCATAACTACGGTTACGTATATGTTACACATGTAGTTAAGGTTTCTGGGTATTCATATTCGATTCTAAATAGTTAAAGTTTTAAACTGGAAGACTGAGTCACCATAGCTCTCAAATACTTAATTTTCCGGTCATTTGAATGCTCTCTTATTCGGCATTCCTCTCATGTGCTTGTAGACTATATAAAAACATATATCCTTAAATAATGTGTTTTACCAAAAGTAAAACTTACAATTTACTTTCCCGACAGGAGCCCATGTTGCTCTCGTCCCTGGCCTACCCATCACGAGTAAAGCGAGTAGCTCCAGCTCCAACTCCAGAGGCAATATGCTGCCTATGCTTCATTTTCACCGATGGGCGCTTTTTGTATGCGTGTTGCATTTGCAGAACGATTAAAACGAGAGCTACGCGTAGTTTATTGGACAGCCCCTCCCATCCTGAGAGGCGTAGCATCAGTAAAAGATACATATAAAGGACACACAAAAGGGTTGAGCCATATAGTGGAGCACCCCTGTCATCACTAGTACTAGGATTTAACGTTGAAGTAAGCAGTTCGAGCTAAACAAATTTTATTATAAAATATATATATATAACTAACTATATATATATATATATATATATATAGTATATCCTTATATATATATTATTATATCTGACGATTTCATAAAAAATAAACCAAAACGAAAGGAGAGATACCCTCACCTCAAGGGACACTACGTTCTGAAGTTGGATAATGGTAGTGACAATAACATAACACCTACATGACGCCAGAAATGTTACTATAATGATAATAACAGTGGTAAAGTCGCATACACATGCCAGGCACTAATAATTACAATGTTCATAGCCAAGGCTACATTAATTATGAACGTGGAATTTGCACAAGATCACATATGCATAACAGATAGAAAAACGATAACAGTGTCTGTAGCCTTGACTTTGATAAACACTGTTTAAATTATTACTTCAATAACCATATTCCTAATGTGTCACTTTTCGATGCCACAGCAAAAAGTCTATTTTGCCATTAAAAATTTTTTAAACCTTTTAAGAATGTCACTACTGGAATCTCCTGTAGGTAGGTGTATTACTTTGGCGTTCCCAAGTTTAGGGTTAAGAGCGCGGGAAGAAGAAGAAGAAGAAGAAGAAGAAGAAGAAGAAGAAGAAGAAGAAGAACGCGAAGCAGAACGGGACTTTGATCAATGGCTTCTGTGATGCTCGCTCTTGTAAAGGCAATGATTTTTGTGATGGAAGAACTTTACGTAATTCTTATCCTATAACGTGTCATTTTTATGCTCGTTGAAGCACTTAGTCATGTACACGGTTTTGTCCAACTTTTCTTAAAATTTTCTAGTAGAAAGTTACTATAAATTAGTTTAAGGATGAAACAAAAGGTTTTCGATAGCAACCAGGTGTTTATTTGAAAAATATTTTGGTTTTCCTTCTGCATTCACAGTTCTCATGTAATAAAAGCATCCTATGCAAGTTTTTAGTTTCATTTAACAAGTGGTGTATAAAGACATTTATGCCAAAGAGTATATTTTAGCCTTAAAATATGTAATGACGTATTGCAACTACATGAGAATTTACCAAATACTTTTCAGAACCACAGGAAATTATGAATTTGTTTTTCTGAGAGTATCATACCGAAAGTCATCACAGGCATTCCTCGCTCCAGCTCAAAAGATGGAAAATTTCATGTGAAATTTTGAAGAGAAGAGATTTACAAACTCAAAGGAAATTCTTCAAGATATACACTTCTAATTTTTTCTGAATTTTTATGTGATGAAAAATGTTTATATTAGCTCTCACTACGAAGATGAACTTCACTAGTAAAACCGCTGCTCAGTGGTTATCCATAGATGTTCCTTTGACCAGTGTTTTTCGGAGAGATTGTCAATATACCTTATATTAATGATTGGTAGATTTCGAGAGTAGTGGCCAGTAATATATATATATATATATATATATATATATATATTATATATATATATATATATATATATATATATATATATATATATATATATATATATATATATATAAAATATACTATATATATATTAATAAAACTCCCCCCTTTGGACAAAACTACACAAATTGACAACTCTTACCTGTGGCAAGCATGTCACTAGGCTATTAAGCTCATATAGATACAAAAATATACTATTTATTACCCATAGCAGATGAACATAAAATGGAACAAAATGATTAATAAGTCATAGTGATAAAAACACCAAGTCTGCCCCACAAAGAAAACTATTAAGTGATCATTCCACTCTCCTGGCTTAGTCTAAGTAATCAATCCTAGACTCAAAATGTCAATTGTTACATTGTATTAGTCAAGTTTAGAGAATCCCGTCTTAGTATCATGGTATAGAGCCCATCTGCAATAAAGATATATTCGTTACATTTCTTATAACATAATATTAAGTAAAGAGATACACTTCAGACTTCTCTCTTTTCAAGGGCAACTGTTTCTAAGTAATTTAAAATATGTGCCATACCTTGAGATGGGGTTTTCTCCCAACACTTGGCGTTCCCTCGACCGTCTATCTTCCTATCACAAAGGAATGTGTCTTTCCCTCAAGTGCCTTGATCGGTCAGGCCTATAATATACGTACAAACGAATGTACATACCTGTAACGCCTCAAAACCGCCTGTGGCAACAGTACGGACAGCCACCAGCTTAAAATGCATGCACATCAGCGCTCTCTGTCTCCAAGAAAGCGCAGCTGATACAGTTATGTAATTCCCACTAAAACACAATCCAGTTCATACCTGTAAGATATATATATATATATATATATATATATATATATATATATATATATATATATATATATATATATATATATATATATGTGAGTGTGTGTCTGTGTGTGTACATACAATATTTATATATATAATTATATATTATATATATAGAATATATATATATATATATATATATAATATATATATATATATTAGTAAAGGTTTTTGCCACGAAGGTAAAACAAATGAAAAGCGAGATAGCCAAGCACTTTCGGTCTAGTTCGACCCTTTACTCTGAAAAAAGGGTTCGAACTCGAACTAGACTCAAAGTGCTTAAGGCTATCTCGCTTTTCATTTTTTTCCTGCGTGGCAAAACCTTTATTTATACATAGCATCACGCTCTATATACTTCCTGATCCAAATTATTCAATAATATATATATATATATTATATATATATTATAATTTATTAATATTATAATAATAATTTAGATATTAAAGGTAGTATATGTATATATATATATATAGGTATATATATATTATGTATGAGTATATAAAGGACCTCATAACAATACCAAAATGTAGAAAGAAAGTACCATATTCCAGAAACAGTTATCTCTTTCTTCAGGTAGGTAAGGAATGAGAAGAGTTACAGAAAAGACGGTATTTATACCAAGAGATCCATCCACAGTTAAGCCAATTTAGGTCACTCCCGTTGATAATTCCTCATTAATCCTCATAAGCATTGGTTGAAGGAAGATTTTATCGATAACATCTGAGTTCCAGGTGCCCTTTGAGATGTTCATTACCTGTCTTTGTAAAATGAAGGCCGATTCTATCATCTACTGCTATAAATTATACGTGACAAATTCCAGTTTATTCTGTGGTTATGGCTACTTATAAGGTTGAAGATAGCTAAGATCTGTTGTTCATTCCTAACTGATCATTTATGTTGTATTAATCTCTGAGGAAGGGATTTTCCTGTCTAGGCATGGGGATTTCATATACCCCTGAATCTGAGTGTTTTGTCTTTTGTTGAACGTTCATCGGTGATTTGGCTAAGGTAAAAGTAAAAGTGTTAGATTTTCCAAGTGTCTGGGTTACTGTCTTAATCCAGTCCCGATGTGGAATTTTTATTTTATTGTTGTGTGTCTCTCTGGTCTTGTCTTGAGGGGGTCGGAAGAAAATTACGTTTGCTTTATGGATCGCTTTCTCAATTATATGGTCAGGATACCTTAAAGACGAAAGCTGCTTACGAATAAGTTCAGATTCCTTTTCCACGAAATCTGGGGAACAAATTCGTAAGGCTCTTAAGAATAGGCCGCTGGCTACGTCTGTCTTGATAGGACTGCAAAAGCAAGATCGATCCTATAATAAATGTGACGACGGACCTGCAGCCCAAATTGAGCCAATTTGGAAGATTCAGAAAGCAACGAAGAAGGCAAAGAATTCCGAATACTGTGAAGCATCAAGTATACAATAAATACAAAACCTAAATGTTCACAAGGACAATGACCGAAATAATATCTGTAAAACAAGCTGAGTGGAAATGTTTCAATATAGAACTGGGTAGAATAAAGAATGGAATTGAGAACTGAATCATTTGTCATCGGAAAACTTTAGACTACAGACAAATACTCCACATGAGAGATTACCTAGGTGAGGAGCATGTGCTGTTTGTAAGAAGCCAAAATCCCCAGGGGGGGGGGGGGGGGGGGGGGGGGGGGGGGGGGGGGGGGGGGGGGGGGGGGGGGGGGGGGGGGGAGGGGGGGGGGGGGGGGGGGGGGGGGGAACTTCGCTAGCTTGTAACAGACTCTTGCATTTAATGTTTGCCGAAGAAGCAGAATAGAATGCCAGCAATAATGAATCAGCGTAAATACTTTAGTAGGAGGAACTGAGCAACAGAAAGTTGGAAAACAAGTCAGAGAACTACTTATAATTACCACCCCTTTTCCATTATTGTGAGGTGCTATGTTTATTGGCTTAGAAAAGGCCTCGAAATCAAAAATGGGAAAAAAGTGGAAACAATGTTGTGGTTTGTTTCCACACTAACAACAAGCAATTTCATTATAGTTTTTGTTAAAATTCTTTTTTTATTAAAACACCTTGTTTTTTTACCTGTTTTGCCGGTCAAGTCACTACAAAATACTGTCAATTTTAGTATGTAATGAAGAGCAAAGGACCAAATATCATTGGCCGAGGGTATTTACAAGAATTCTTCGTTGCAATGGATTTTACTCAGGAATGCAATTAAGAAAAATTCACAAATCTTTGCAGCATCAACGTTAACCCTTCCGGGACTCACAATTCCCGGTCACCGTCGGGTTCCGCCGTAATTCAGGGTTCGACTGGCTAGCAGCTGTCGACTGATTCATACTCAGCTTCAAAGTCTCCTGAGTGACTCTTGACAACCATCTCGGCGTCTATAGTAGTAGTTTCCGTTCAGGAGATGTCACTAACTAATAACGAGAAAGTGGAGCAGTGATATTCATTACCATTGTACGGTATTTATTTTTTTGGGTGTGGCTTTAACTAAGAACTCTTTATAGATGAGCAAATTGCGAGTTTCCTAACATCCTCTGAATACGAGAACAATAAACATACCCCAAAGAACTCCGAGCATCACGTATATCGAAAAATCTTTTAACCCTCGTACTTGGTACCTAACCAATTGCTTCAAATATGAATAGTCGCTGGCACAGACCTCTTTCTGCTTATGGTCTAAGAGTTGGGTTGATTCCATCACGAGAGGCCAAAAAGTGAAACTAGGAAGAGTAAATGTTTACTTTTCCCTTTGTGTATAGCGTATGTACTGTATGGGCATGAAAACAGCCATGTTCATTACTTAAACCATTATACTAGCGCTCATATATATATAATATATATATAATATATATATATATATTATATATATATATATATTATATATATATATGATATATATATATATGTATATGTATATATATATATTAAATATATATATATATATATATATATATATATATATATATATATATATATATATATATATATATATATATTATTATAATATATTATATTGGCTTCAGCGCGGACCCACGAACTTCTACAACCAAAGAATTTCTTATAATATATAATATATATATATAATATATATAACTATATATATATATATATATATATATTATATATATATATTGTCATTATAAGTATAAATCGTCCTTTTACAAACGCCAGATCGGGCTATCAAAGCAAATCGTCTGAACAGGCACGTAAAACGTGATGGTTTGAATCCACGAGACATAAAACCCTTTGAATTTTTTTTTGTATTCATTCAGAAAACAAATTGTTAATGTATTATAGTTCGATGTGTACTTTATTTCCCGGTACGGTCAGATCTTTGAATTTAAAGTACCTAATAATCAAAATTCACTTATTGACTGATGTGGCTTTTTTTCTTTTTCAGGTAGCTAAAATTACTAGAAAAAATAGCTGTGTTTATTTACAATTTTTTTCATCGCTTGTATAGCTCTGCTAAAAAACAATTTCTAGTCCGGTTGAGTTCGAAATCATTCATATACTTTTCTTCTTCTTCTTCTTCTTCTTCCCAGCTTGTTCCCATTTTTATATGGGGTCGCCGTTTCGGATGAGCCGTTTCCATCTATTTCTATCTTGTGCTTCTGCCTCATCAAACTCCCTTCTCATTTAAGTCTCCTCTCACACAGTCCTTCCATCTCTTTCTTGGTCTCCCTCTTTTTCTTCTTCCTTGCACCTCCACCCCCATAGTATGTCTCCCAGCGTGGTTCTCATCTCTCCTCATCAGGTGTCCATACCATCTCAGCCTCCCCTCCTGCACTTTCTTTGATACTTCCACCACCTTAGTTGACCCCCTTATGTAGTCATTTCTGATCCTATCCACTTTTGTTACCCCAGACATCCACCTAAGCATTCTCATTTCTGCCACATCCATCTTCTTCTGCTCTGCTTTTCTCATGCTTGCTGTTTCCGTACCATACAGCATTGCTGTTCTTACCACCGTCTTGTGAAATTTTCCTTTTAACCTAAGCGGCACTCTTTTGTCACAAAGAACTCCCGAGGCTGCTCTCCAGTTGTTCCAGCCTGCCTGTACCCGATGTTTTACTTCTTCTTCCATACTTCCTCCAGCGTTAACAAAAGATCCCAAATACTTAAACTTATCAACTCTCCTTATTTGCTCTCCACCAAGCTGAATACTTTCTCTATCATCCCCCTCAGTGGTGGTACACATATATTCTGTCTTGGATCTACTTATTCTCATTCCTCTGTCCTCCAGTACTTGTCTCCATCTTTTCCAATTTCCCTTCCAGATCTTCCCTGCTCTCTGCACACAGAACAATATCATCCGCATACAATATGTTCCATGGTACTGTCTCCCTTACTTCCTCTATTATAACATCCATCACTATGTTAAAGATAAATGGGCTCTGAGCCGACCCCTGGTGTAATCCTACTCTCACCTCAAAACCTTCTGTCTCCCCAACACTGCTCCTCACTCTGGTAAATACATTCCGGTACATCTCTTGTATCAATCGCACATACTTCTCTGGCACCATCTTCTCCCTCAGGCTCCTCCATACCTCTTGTCTCGGGACTCGGTCATAAGACTTTTGTCACCCACTAAAATATTCCATTCTCTCTAGCTACAGACTCGAAGAAAACGTGAGATCAGTGTAACTCGCTCAAGATGTCCCGATCATCTCGGACTTGTACTGAGCCCAATAATTTACTTATGATGTTTTTTTATTTCATGACTTATGATCACACGTTCACAGTTTTTACTTTTTTATTTCTTGACTTATTCTTACAGTAAAATAACCACAACATGTATATCAACATACTATAAGCAAATATAGAGACATGCAATGAACAGCATTCTTCCCTTTCGGTATTAGCTGTTTAATCAGTAAAAATTTTAATTTACCTGGATAGAGCTCATTTTTCTTTATGCATCTATGTACCCGACATCGAACATTTCCGCTAAATTTTGGTCGTAAAAATAACAGAAATTTAAATATTTTCATTCGGTATAAACTTATTAAGGTTGTGAGGGTGTGGACAAAGAGGCAGGTAGAAGTGTACTGGCTTTATGTTGTTTTTGATTAAGCTGACCCTGCGTCAGCACGGGCTCTTGCTCACAGAGCAACCGATAATAGGACTTTATTATAGGTAAAGGAAATTCATATATGCAGCGTGCGGGCGGAAATGTGGTGTCCGACCCGCGAGAGAGTAAAAATGGGTCGACGACAGCCGACTTGTGTTTCTTAGGAGGCATTTACTATGAGGCGAAAATGTGGACTTACAGTGGACTGTATATACTTAACGTTGTTACTTGGTCAAAAACTGCTAAAACCCTTACGTAACAACTCCACAAAACTCCCTTTGCGGTTTCTAATTTACGGGGAGATATCTCTCAACCCAACTTATTATTAACGAAGATAACACACCAATGTCATTAATGAATAGTACCACAATTAAGTACTTTCATATCTGAACAGTCCTTGTAGACATGAACTCAGATCATAAATCGCTATACGAGATACGACGAGAGGACGCGCCTCTCTCTCTCTCTCTCTCTCTCTCTAAATGTTGTGAGTACTCACGGGTTGATTTTCAGACCTTAGAGGACCGCTGTGTTATCTCGTTTCTAAAAGTTATTTGCATAACCTTAAAGTATGAACACAATAAAGGTTTATCAGATCAATTTATATTCACCATCCACAAAAATGAAACATAGGAAAAATGAAATAAAATCGAGGGATATTGAAACGCATTTGATAAATTGACAGTTAAAATTAATTTAATAACTAAAAGTTAAACATATCAAAGAATAATAACATATGAATGACAATTGAAATTAATCACTCAATTGGAATTGTAAATCAATGGCACTCAAATGAAACAAATTACGATAAAATTCAAAGAATCAGGGCAATCGCCCTTTCTAAATCCACACACTCACACACATCACTACACAACACTAGATGACAGGTCACCTCAAAAGTTGAGCCAAGAAGCTGTTTGTTCCGTCCTGCATTCGGGTTTTGTTGGTAAAAAGAGACAAGTATACAATTACCACGAATGAATGCAGAACTGACTTACAAAGATTTCATGAATATGAAAAACTTTACAATAATTATCAAGTTCATTGTCACAAATAAATTCGAAATATAATAGTGTGCAACTTCAACATATTTATTAAATGTAGTGAATTAATTGGTGGTGTGTGTGAATACAATTTTGGGCGATATCTCGCCCATACAGTGTACTACGCACATACGCATACACACCCCTAGAGGGGCACGCAAAGGAGTGATCAGAGGGGCCAACTACTACCCTTCCTTTCCCCTTCTGCTCTCTTGACCTCTCCTAATGGCTTCTCTGGCGAGAGGCACAAACAACACCCAATAACACCTTCAACTCTTACCATACGTGATATGCACAATACACTCACCGAGAGCAATTTCATATATATGAGGACAAATGAATTATCATAACTAAATCAGTAATTATACTTCGTTACTGAAACGTCTACTGACGTTTATGTCAAAAGACTTCGTCTTTGTGTGAAACCATCTTTTCTGTGCTAACCGCACCACAGATACTACGTACTAGAACATAGCAAAATCAGATAAAATAATGTTAAGAGTGTCATTCTCGAGTAGATGTGGTTCTTTCACCCGTATTATATCATGCAATATAGACGAACATATCTTTACATAATATATGGGCATGCGAATACATTTGGTTTCCACATGAATACAAATACAGTAACATAGTTCCTGTCTGTCGATTACCTGACAGACGGCAATACGCAGTGAAAATCAATCAATAATTTCTTATGAGACAGACACTAGTAACTATAATAAAAGACAAATAGCACGGAAACAAGTGTATACACAAAAACATTAGAAAATAAAATCGTTGTTAGAGGAATTCCTCACAATATAATTATGAATATAAAAGCACACAAAATATAATGTTACATGATATATACATTGGCGGGAAGCCCGCTGAACGCTCTCTAGGATGGAAGTAAGAACAACGCGATTGTAGGAATATGTACAATGAATTTGCGGATAAAGCGTTGTCCTTACAAGGGCATTATTTACGTCATAGATATAAATTGTACTAAAAATTTTCATTATATAAAATAAGGAGAAAATTATATTGAACTGATAAATGTTACGGAGAAAGAATAAACTGGAATACATGACAAGAGAAAACTAATGTTTCACTTGGAAAAATACGATGATAACGAATACAATAAAAAGATTAAAACGATATAGGTTACGATGGTCAGAAAAGTAGTTGAGTGAAGCCAAGAGACAGAAGCTTTCTGTCCTGCTGCTTTCTGGATAATGTGGATCTTCAATCTCCTCATTACTTTATACAAACAAGTAGCTCCCCACCCCCACTTTATGGAGGGGTAGGTGCAATGTTCGATGTAGCTAATGAGGATGGGTGGTGTGGGGGTGGGGGGGATATGTTTTGCATATGAGGAAGAGGGTATGGTAATCAGTGATGTATTGGTTGAACTCTGAGTACACACACACACACACACACACACACACACACACCACACACACACACATATATATATATATATATATATATATATATATATATATATATATAATATATATATATATGTGTGTGTGTGTGTGTGTGTGTGTGTGTGTGTGTCCTGTGCGCGCATATCTATATATATATATATATATATATATATATATTATATAGATATGGGGATATATATATATACAAATCGTGGGCCGACAATTCCGCGCAGGACAATTCAGCTTAGAGACAATTCAGTGCATGACGATTCAGCACAGGGACTATTCAGCGCAAAGACAATATGGCGAAATAAAGTGATCAAATTGGTTTTTATTTGTAAATTACTTTTGAAATTCAAAAAAATGAAATATGATATTTAATGAAAAAAGATATTGAAAATCCTACTAATTTATTTCTGACTTGGCGACAGAAAACAAAACTAACTACTTGCAGTTAAAAATATTGGTAATAATCTAAGAATGTTTCCACTTCCAACCATCGAACAATTTATGCTATAACAACAAGCGAATAATAGTTACTGGTATTCTTCTAAACTCGGACTGGATGTGTTTCCTGTTCTGGCGTGTAGTTTTTTTTTTTACAAACACTCGTTGAGCTAAAAAATAAACAAATAAATAAATAAATAAAAAGCTCCATGGAGCGGATTTTATCAGAGAAAGGTCGTGATCGCATTCTATTAAATGGATTTTGCTATCGTTAGATAGAAAACTTCGTAATGAAAAGGAGTCTTGGCGTTGTACACAATACACATGCAGAGGTTGAAGTCATGTTAATGGAAGTTCATGGGAATAAGTTATGACGCATACTCATTTGCCGCAGCCAGCAGCATCAGCAATGAAGAAAATGGTTTCAAATCTTCGTGAACAGGCTCGTTCTCCTAATGATGTTCCAAGATGAATAATCCAAGAGACTCAAGTTTCTTTGCCAGATGAGGCCCCGGTTTTACTATCTTAGTATACTTTATTGCAACGAAGTGTTCAACGTCGAAGAAGAAGAGATGGTGACCCAATTCCAGCACCTAATGGTGTCAGTGATACTGTATTACCTGACCATTTGCGTGTAACACAGTGGGAACCCTTTTTTGTTGTATGATTCTGGTGCTGAAGATACCAACAGAATATTTATTTTTTTCGACTGCAAAGAATATTGAACCTATCAAAGAATACAAAAACTGGCTTGCAGATGGCACATTTAAAGTAGCCCTTGCCTTTTCCACCAACTTTATATTACTCATATGTTCTGTGAAGGATGTGGAGTTTTGGAAATTGGAACAAGACAACGCAGAGAAAAGGATACTGAGAATCAGAGCTGGACACGACGATTCCAGAAAAAAAAAAGCAAATTATCAGAGAACGGCTAAGACAATAAAAACGCCAGTTAGTAAATATGGGAATTGAGCAAACAAATTGAAATACTTACAAAATAATATAAGCTACCTCTGAATTGCAGAAATAAATTAGTATGAATATTTTTGTACAGGAATATTTTATAGTATATCATTTCAATAAATATTTTTGTCTACTTTTTAAAATTCAATATGTTACAAATAAAAGATTGATTTAAATGACTGTTTTTCCTCGTTTTCCATGTTTTTATTTTACTTTTGCAAAATGTCTTTGCGCTGAATAGTCCTTGCCCTGATCGTCATGCGCAGAATTG
>NC_061110.1:86146984-86154484 GCF_015104395.2 Macrobrachium nipponense | reverse complement strand
CTGGAGTAAATTATAAACAACAAATCGATGAGGTGTCATCTGTCGGCAAATAAAGAAACTATAATAAGGTTAATCGTTTGTTTTGGAAAATGTGTCCAAATTGGATTTTTAGGTTGACTAAATCACTATTGCTTGCAAAAGGTGATAATAAAAAAATTAAGATTAATTCTAAATTCAACAAATCTTAAAAATTTTATTTATGCTCCAAAAAAACAGAAGTGGTGTAAACGAACAGAAGGTCATCAATATGCAGAACTGTTATGCTCTTTAAATAGCTTACTGAATTGAGCAAAGAAATTCAAGGCTCTAGTGTGTGACTGTATAAATACATATATGCCTAAAAATCACATTAGATGCACGTAACTTCATTATATAAGCGAATACTACAGTAACATGACAAGCAAAAGGTCATTTTCTTGTGGTATTCGCATATATATATATATATATATATAATATATATATATATATATATATATATATATATATATCTATATATATATATACGTGCTTGTGTGTGATTGGAAGAAAGTGAGATAGAAACATAAAGACAAGAACACATCGATAAGTTCTTTGATGAAGATATGAACCTGATAGATTATATACTTAAGAACGGCATTCATGACCTACTTCCAATCTACATAACATACTTAAATTATTCGCCTTGAAATTGGTTCCCAAAGTTGATAGATCATACGATGCAGAGGACAAAATACTATATATTTTCTTTATAAGTTTAAAGCAACGTACAAACGCAGGTTCATTTTCTCTGGGTGATTGGTGCGAATAGGCTCACTCAAAGTGATAGTTTGGATCTAAAACTTAGAATGAAAGTAACATGCTGTAATCATAATTTGACTTCCATTTGAGCCTTAATATTTACAGAATCAGTGCTAGTGAATATTTATAGTAATGACAAACAGATTGTTGAGTTCACAAAATGTCAAATACAAGAACAGTTTCTACGCCGTCCTGATGTAAATTCATTTTAATATACAATAAAGATTTTCTCTTTGTAAACCTGTGTTCGACACCAAATTTTGTCAAGAAACTCTGGCCCTGACTTTTAAACACTTTCTTATAGCAAAGAAATACTAAGTTCGTTATTTGCATTATAGGTAGAGATTATGCTATTAACTTTTCAGTACATAAGATTAAGAGAAAAAGTTATCTCGCTTACAAATAAGGGACACGGAAAGAGGAAACAAGAATGTGCAGCATGAGAAAACTATCAAATCAATTGAAAAAAACAATATTAATGATGATAATAAAAATAAGAACAATACAGGTAACACTGGTAAGAAAAATATTGAAGTAAATCCAAGAATTTGCTTTCTCTGAGCTATGAGCTGCTTGTCCTGTTGCTTACTTGATGTTCTGAATCTTCTCTCGACTTTATATAGATAAGTAGCTCCTCCCTGCTGCATGGAGGGACAGGGGTATCCTGTCACTTACCAAATCAAGGTTCATGAGTTAGAATTCAATTATGCAAAATTGTTCATAAGCGTCTTTGAATCCATTTTGAAAAATACACACAAAAAAGAAGAAAACCTTTGTGGTCTGTAAAACCGGAACAGATGACGCGTAAACGCCTTGGATAAAAAAGATAATTATATGCTCAGTCGCCATAATGAACGGCATTTAAAGGATAGTGAGCCAGAATATTCAGGTTCTGCAATTCATTAAGAAATTTTTTAAGGGAGTGAATAACGGTATGTCTAGAGATGTATGAACAGACATTTACTTAAGAATTATACAATATTTTGATTCAAGAACATCTGATATCGTTTTAAGTTAAGAGACAGGGAATTGATGTGGTTAAGACATTGAGAAGAATGTAACCAAGGTTAAAAGTTTGCTCTTTGGCTTAAGCACATAGAGTACTACTGGCGATAAAAGGCGGACAAGAAAAGAAAAACGTAACTGGTCGATTCACTAAGTTGTGTAAATTCAAGTTATAACTCCTATAAATAAGGTTGCCAGAAATAAAAGATTTGCCTTGTTTACTGTTTTCTAACAAAATGGACGTTTAGTCCATGCTACATACAAATATTTCCACGTCTTATAAATGGAAAATTGCATCTAAATCTTGTAAAAACTTTGGGTGGAAAATAATATTTTTGGAAGAATTACAGAATCCTCATCAAAGCAAGAGCCATCTCTATGTGAGCAGCGGATAAACGGTAATTACCCTCCACATCCTGGCATTCACAGAGAAAACACGAAGATACAGGCAAAATATAATGCCAAAGAGGACCGTAGATATCAGGAAAAGTTTATTCAACTGTAATTTGGACTCTGAGCAAAGAGTACACCAGTAAGTAATCCTTAACCTAATAATGAGGAAGCAAACGCACAGTGGCTGAAGTAATGTCATTTGTGATTGTAATAATAAGTGAAATCACAATAATTTGAAATCTGCAAACAAAGATGAAATCAACTCGGGAAGATTTTTAACAAAATTGGAAGAAGAGTATAAGTGATTCAGAGACAAGGTTGCGGTATATCAACCTTGACGTAATAGGAGATGAGTGATTAATTAGCAGAGATAAGGTTACGGTATAATATGAGCTTGACGTAATAGCAGTTGCTTTAATATAGTTGCTTTGGTTGTTAGAAATATCACGGTTTTATTCTTCATCAGGTATATAAATGAAGAACATATCTTTCAAAATTTCCTCGCTATAATTAGAGTGGTAAATCGGGCAAAACTCAAGGAAATTTACCTTTTGTCTTTGGCGACCTAACACTTTAACATCAACCATACCTTTCGTAAATCTCACTGTCTAGCAAAAATTACATAAATTTCAAGAAAGACGGAAATAAAGGTACACGCGAAAAGAGTCTCTCTCTCTCTCTCTCTCTCTCTCTCTCTCAATAATTATCGCAATAATTACGGTGCACGCAAATTTTACGATACGTTTGTGGTGGCAGGTCTTTAGAAATAACAGGAAACGCCAAATATCATTCTCTCTCTCTCTCTCTCTCTCTCTCTCTCTCTCTCTCTCTCTCTCGTAGAGGAAAATCTCTTGTCCATCTTTCTACAAATGAAAATGGCCCTGAGATTTGCTTAGCCTCTTTTGGCATACAAACAACTCTCTCTCTCTCTCTCTCTCTCTCTCTCTCTCTCTCTCTCTCCTCTCTCTCTCTCTCTCTCTCTCTCTCATGTAGCGTTCTCATCTCTTTTCTAGACTATATAATTTTAGTACACAAACCCAACTGTTAGTCCACCGTGAGAACATATACAAAAATATGAAAAACGGAAAAGAAACAGATGTGGTTTATCTAGACTTTGCAAAAGCTTTTGACAAGGTAGATCATAATATATTAGCGAAGAAAATTAAAAAACATAATATAGTGGACAAAGTAGGAAGATGGTTAAAAAAATTTTTACACAACAGAAAACAGTTATTGCAAATGATGAGAAATCGGATGAAGCTACGGTAATATCCGGTGGGCCACAAGGTACGGTGCTAGCTGCATTGCTGTTTGATATTGTGGTTGCAGACCTAGACAGCAATGTTCAGGAATCGGTAGTGAGTAGTTTCACCGATGACACAAGAATAAGTACAGAAATTAATTGTGATGAATATAGGAACGCGCTACAAAGAGACCTTAACAAAGTATATGATTGGGCAGAGGTAAATAGGATGGTATTTAACTCTGATAAATTTGAATCAATAAATTATGGAGATAGAGAAGGAAACCTATATGCATATAGGGGACCTAATAATGAGACAATCACAAATAAGGAAGCAGTTAAAGACCTTGGTGTGATGTTGAATAGGAACATGTTATGCAATGATCAAATAGCAATTCTATTGGCAAAATGTAAAGCAAAAATGGGAATGTTGTTACGGCACTTCAAAACAAGAAAAGCTACCTTTCGTAAATTTCACTGTATAGCAAAAAATACACAAATTTCAAGAAAGACGGAAATAAAGGTACACGCGAAAAGCGTCTCTCTCTCTCTCTCTCTGGCAATAATTATCGCAATAATTACGGTGCACGCTAATTTTTCGATACAGGAAACGCCAAATGTCCTCTTGTCCATCTTTCAACAAATGCAAATGAGCCTGAGTATTTGCTTAGGCTTTTTTGTCATACAGACAATTCTCTCTCTCTCTCTCTCTCTCCTCTCTCTCTCTCTCTCTCTCTCTCTCTGTCTCTGTCTGCCTGTCTGTTTCTCATTCCTGAGGTACGAAAGATATATAGCCCCTTTACTCCTGTTGTGGGTGACAAAAAGATGGGGTAGCAACCTCATCCAGAAATTCTTTGTCACAGCCGGAAACTAACGCCTATTGGAGGTCAGTGAAAATGCGAGGGAAATAAGTAATTCTTTTGCCCACAATATATGTATACATACATATGCGTATATATAATATATGGGGATACAATCCACAATGAAGTAAAATCCTCTTGTAGATTAAAATATATATTCTTGTACAGGATTAAAGCTTTCGACCATCAACTGTGGTCTTGTTCACTAAAATGTGATATGTCACCTCAAGGAACTAACAAGTAAGAGCACAAACATTTGAAAAAACAACGGTTAGGTAACAAGCTACTATGAAATTCAGGGCCTCTGTAACACGGTTTTTTGGATTTTGCTCCTTATCAAAGCATCGGAGGTAGCTGAAAGTTGACATATGTATATTTTACAACTACACACAAATTTTGTCAGCATTATCAATAACCTTAACCCGATAGTTTTAATTTTTATAGAGTAAAAATGACCTAGCCGACGCCATGGCCAATGATTGCGAGCCAAGAGTCGAAAAACATTCATTACGTAAGCAAGGTAAACATCGTTTTACGAAATGTTGCCCCGCCCATCCACTAGACAGAATTCCATTCACCTTATTCCATCGGGTCTGAAACCCATAGTAGTCAAGAATGGCTAACAGGATTTGGAATTGTCCCCGTGGTTGCAAAACTGCATTTGTCTTACGACTTGCAACTTTATACAGTCAAGAGAAAGCCCGTGGCCATACTTACTATAGTCTGAATAGGTAATTATTCAGTTTCTAGTTTAAATCCAATGTTTATATTCTGATTTGTATTTAGCGTAACGTGATTATAATACTTGTAATGTCATTCAGGATTTCGAACATTTCCATTAACTATTCACTATCCCACCAAGAGAGAGAGAGAGAGAGAGAGAGAGAGAGAGAGAGAGAGAGAGAGAGAGATTGTATGTAAACAGTCTTTATATAACTATTTTTGTTAAAATAAGATTTTTAGCCAGAGTAAATACAAGCTTACATGTGCTAAAATCTCCAGCAGACCAACGGATCATCCGATATAATTTATTTCGTCTTCTTTAGTCTGTACGACCATGTTGGGTATAAAGACTTTATGAATTAAACGTTTAGGCCAACTGCTGGGATCCCTGAGGATCATTTAGCACTTCTTACAACTACTCGAGAAATGAGTTTTTATAGCCAGAAGTTAGATTTTCTAATACAACAATGGCCATGATAGCCTTCATTGTTATCCTGAATTATAACGAGGCCAAAGTGGGTGGAGCCTCATGACGTCATCATTCTGACGATAATTATTGGTGAAGGTTTAAAGCCAAAATACGATACCGTCTATTTTTTTTTTTTTTTTAGTAAATAGGTAGATAGCCAATAAATAAAATTGCTTGACATTGCATATAGCAGTTATCAAATCAAACTTGTCTCCTATGTCTTTGAAAATTACCAACTATTCCCTACATCTTGTCAATCTGATTGTGACCTATAAAGCAGACTGTAATTTCTTAGGGCACTTATTTTGGGAGTTAGACTAATAATCAAAGTGTTTTTGTATTTATTAACATATTTTGTTGGTTTGTTCATTATGATAATTATCAGTGGAGAGGATTCAGAGTTCTTAAAGGTGTACTGCTTTGCTTGTATTTAAATTTGTATGTCATTGTTGCCAGAGGTATAGCCTTCGTTACGTATAGCCAATCATCCATCGAGAAAGAGGGAAGAAATACTGTCATAAGTTACGTAACGAGTGCGTTCGAAACCTTATCTCTGAGTAAGTTGGCCCGTCTTCAAAAAAGGTCACTTTTGCAATATAAGTACCAAATTTATTCAACCTACGTAATGCAGAATACAGTCAAAATTTATGTGTAGATATAATGTGTATTCTGAATAAGCGTTATATCTATGAAATGCATAGATAAAAAGTTATTGCCAAAAAACCGTGTTACAGAAGCCCTGAATCTCATAGTAGTTCATATTATGAATGATCAGGCGGTTGAGCCCTCGTTCTTTCCAGAATTCGTTTAGATCTTCGTGGGGGAATGTTTCTATTGCCAACTGCTTGTTCTATGGTGGTTGGGTGGTTTGTTGGAGAAATGACCTGAGTGGAGTAAACAGGAGAGGAAGCAGCATCGTTATTGGCACAAATATTTCTAAAGTTTGAAATTTTCCCTTTCCTACATATCTCTTCACAAATAGCTGTATTTTCTGTAATGCCAGTATTTCCTGCAAAGGTCTCGTTTAATGACCTGGCTTCTGCATATACATATATGTATATGTAACATACATATATGCATTCATGTAAGCATATTCTCAAAAGGACGAGGGCTCAACCACCTGTTCATACATAATAGTTAATTACTTGCTTGTTACCGAATCTATATTGTTTGAAATGCTCTCATGAGGAAAGTTTGTTTGTGCTCCTACATGTCAGTTCCTTAGATGATATACCACATTTTAGTGAACAAGACCGCAGGTGATGGTCGAAAGCTGTAAGTTACCGTACAAGAAATATATATTTTATATAACGACATCATATGTGGACTATATCCCCATTATATATATATATATATATATATATATATATATATATATATATATATATATATATATATATATAAATCTCAGTAGGAAAAGAAGAGCGTAGGTTAAGAGACACCACATTTTTATTGCGACGCGTTTCGTTGTTTCTTCATAACAACATTTTCAAGCCTAAAAGAGACATTACAGTATTTTAATGGTAGTTACAAGATTATGTAATTATTGGCTGACAAAGCTGAGTAAAAGTAGCAACAATAAGATAATGGTTAAAATCTTTAAAATAAATTGCACCAGCATACTAAAAAAATAAATTACAACCGTATACTAAAAACAGAAAGGTGGGAGACAGATGGAAAGTTTACACTACAAATGAATGACTGAATGATTTATATTAAAAGTAAGGGATAAGATGAATTGTCAAGGTTAAGATCTGGTTTCCTTAAAAATATTTCTATTGACTCAGAGATTCTCAACAATGACTCTTCTGTAAAAGTACCAAGCACACTAAAATTTGCCAATCTTCTACCTGTATTACATTCCTCTATGTGCTGTAAAATCGGTGATCTGGTTGGCTTGGCCAGCAAGCAACCAGTACGAGGAGAAATGCCATTATGTTCGGAAGATCTTGTAATTTATTTTTTTAGTATGCTGGTGCAATTTATTTTAAAGATTTTAACCATTATCTTATTGTTGCTACTTTTACTCA
>NC_061110.1:86128379-86138984 GCF_015104395.2 Macrobrachium nipponense | reverse complement strand
CTTCTCATTTATTTCCTTCTCTTTCTTAATCATTGTGAGGTCTTAGCTAAATGAAAGAATTAGGTTGTTATTATTGTCATGTCGGATTTCTTATAAAAAAACAGACAAATAATGGGGAAGTTATCTAAATAAAAAATAAATATATAATAAATAAATGAATAAATAACGGAACAGTTTACAGGGGGGTCGTGGGCTTGCGTTATTCCTGCAAAGCCCTTTAAATGGATTAGAGATAGAATATTTACGTACAATAAGGCTTCGTGAGCATTATTCAATAAACTCTGCATGGATTGTCAAACAAGCAAAGCGATGGGCAAAAAAAAAATAAGAAAAAAAAGATAGGTATTCTTAGTGTAGGTAAATTAAGAGAAGCAGTGAACAGGTCACTTCCTTTATCTCAACGATATTGGGTGACACCGATCAAACGAAGTTTTATATTTATTTGTATTTTCCATCATGGAAGACAAACGTGTCTATTTTGAAGAACTTACGGCTGCTGGTCCAGGAGCCGGCAATGCCTCGGCGTAGAAATAATTGGCCATCGCCACCAACAGAAGAGACAAGACGTAGGCCTTCATTGTGGATAAGGCTTTTTTATTTCTAATCGATTTAAGCCGAAGGAAATAAACCTGAAAAAAAGTCAGAATAATGTTTTATTCTCCTCTAATATATATATATATGTATATATATATATATATATATATATATATATATATATATAATATATATATATATATATATATATAATGCCCCCTTTTAACAAAACTACACAAATTGACAACTCTTACCTGTGGCAAGCATGTCACTAGGCTATTGAGCTCACATAAATACAAAAATATACTATTTATTACCTAAAGCATATGAACATAAATAGAACAAATGATTAATAAGTCATAGTGATGAAAACCCAAGTCTGCCCCACAAAGAAAACTATTAAGTTTATCATTCCACTCTCCTGGCTTAGTCAAAGTAATCACTCCTAGACTCAAAATGTCAATTGTTACATTGTATTAGTCAAGTTTAGAGAATCCCATCTCTAGGATCATGGTATAGAGCTCATCTGTAATAAAGATATATTCGTTTCATTTCTTATAACATAATATTAAGTAAAGGGATACACTTCACACTTCTCTCTTTTCAAAGGCAACTGTTTCTAAGTAATTTAAAATATGTGCCATACCTCGAGATGGGGTTTCCTCCCAACACTTGGCGTTCCCTCGACCGTCTTTTTTCCTATCACAAAGAAATGTGTCTTTCCCTCAAGTGTCTTGATCGGTCAGACCTATGATATATGTACATACCCACCACGCCTGAAAACCGCCTGTGGCAACAGTACGGACACCCACCAACTTAAAGCGCATACGCATCATATTCCTTCATACAAGAAGGCTGTCTCTACAGCGCTCTCTGTCTCCAAGCAAGAGCAGCTGATACAGTATGTAATTCACTAACACATCAATTCATACCTGTAAGATGGCTCGGCCACCTATGTCCTTTGTTCACTCCTGTCGCACACCACATCAGCAACTAATGCACAATGTATCAATTTGCCACATGATTTAGGGCTATATCCGTTGCTGGAGCCCTTTTGCCTCACCGAATGCACAGAAGTTTAAGAACTCCTAGCGCCCAAATTGTGATCTGTATAACACCAAGCATGAACACAATTACTGGAATTGTGTAACTTTCATTGATGAAAAACTCATCCTCGTCACTAAAATAAGCAGAACTTGATGAATAGTTGTAGACACTCGTCGAGTACGTAAACCACCTCGAAACAACTCAGCATGCGCCATTATTCAGCGTCTGTGACGTTTTCTACTGAAGGAAACGTGGTCACCACCCCGTTGTCAAGGAAATATCCCGTGGCTTCCATGCACGTGCTACTCACACCCACCTCATAGAAGATTGTAGACTCCTGATTTATCCCAGAACGTATCCTGAGACGATATACCAATAACATCTCATCCGTTGCAAAGGCAGTCCATAGAATCGCCATTCGTGTGTAAACTCAACTCGACCTCTTGTACTGTAGAACGAAGTCGTTTCCATCGTCACCATCACATGAAGTTGGGAAGTCTCTAAAGTCATCGTGTGTCCGTATTTAAAAATTCTACATGATCATAAAATAACTAAAGCCTTGCTTTACCCCACAAATCCGTCATTAATTAATATACTCAATCTCCTAGTCAAATATTAAAATTTCCCCACTAAACAAAATATAATCGTTACCCACTGAATGCTCACAAGTAATCCCATATCTGACAAACACATTATCAAAAGAGAACCCATAATGTCTAACAGCAAAAACCCCTTTTATTGTTTATATAACTAACCTCCATGAAAGATAATGCCGAACACCCCTTCTCCTATCTAAAACATAATGAATTACTATTTAGAGCTTAACACCAATTACGACATCTCTCGTAGGAAAAAAAAAAAAAAGATAATAACAACAATAATAAGTGAACTTTCCCCCATTACACAGCGCACATAAGAAGAGGAAAAACATACATAATTCAACATTTTCCTCAAAATTCAATATGTACCGTTACGGAATTTGCTACCTCAACAATCCCATCGACCAGAAACGACCGGAAACAACCCCATTACAAAGTACATCTCCGTGGAATGCCATAGTCAACAGAGAATAGTCCAAATCTCCGAGTAATCAACTCCAAAGGAAAAAATCAGCAACCGGATTCATCTCACCATTATCAGCAAAAATCCACCTGTGAACACCTCAGGTGCTTCGAACTGCACTATAGATTTGTCTAGTCAGACCTGAAATGCCAGAAACCATTATTCTCCAAAAAAATTCTACACTGACACCATATAATCACATTCCAAAAATTTATTACCAAGATATCACCAAGGTGCCCTCCCCCCCATCCCCACAAGAAAAAAAATTTGTCCTTAAATCATAACTCCTCACGACATTACCCCAATTATATAAAACCACAATGCAGTAGTGTCACTCGCCACAATAATCACAACACAAAAAGAAATTCAGCCCCAAATTTCATACACAGGAATTATCACATGTTTATCATCACGTTTCTCAGCCAAAACAAAAATTCGCCGTATTTCCAAACAACTTCCCACGTAAAATATTAACCCCAAAATCTTACGCCAAACGCCGCAGATTTACGCATAATAAGAAAAAAAATAGTAGAAGGAAATAAAAGAGAAAAAAAAAGTTAAAACATTTCACCACCAAATTGCAAAAACCAGACAGCAAGAAAAAAAAAGCAATTGCGCAACAATATATTAATCACCACAACCAATTCTTTTCAATTTTGAGATATTTGTTAACCTCGATCGACCTGTTTTTCCTCTAAGACTACGAATCTATTTCCAATTTTTTCCTCAATGACTTTAAAAGGACCTTCAAATTTAGGGCATAATTTGTAGTTCAGTTCATTTCTCACGCCAAGTTTTAAAAATACCTTGTCTCCAACATTGATCTTGGGATCAGATGTTTTACTAACACTTTTCTGTACCATCTCTCCGGTTGTGGATTCGAGATTACAGCTGAGACAAGCATGTCTCTCTCTCGCTGTGGCTACCACTGCCTTGATTGTATCCTCCCCATGATGAGGTATAGTTAGCAAATCAAATGTGCCTCGTGCTGGACAACGAAACAAAGCTTAAAATGGAGACATTTTAATGGAATCACTAACCATAGTGTTAATACTATGTCTAACAACATCAACATATCTGTCCCAATT
Source organism: Macrobrachium nipponense (assembly GCF_015104395.2). Classification (NCBI taxonomy): domain Eukaryota; kingdom Metazoa; phylum Arthropoda; class Malacostraca; order Decapoda; family Palaemonidae; genus Macrobrachium; species Macrobrachium nipponense. Next base: position 86,135,253 of record NC_061110.1, on the reverse strand, counting down.
CTTATCATTACCACCTACAGTTTTCCTGAGAGCCTCGAGCACTTTCCTATTTGCTCGTTCACACAACCCATTAGCCTCATGTCTGTATGGAATAATTGTTACTTTCTGTATCACCATGACTTCTGCTAAAAAACATTCCAAAGTTTTGTTCACAAACTCTACCATTGTCGGTCAATAGAACTTCGGGTTTGAAGCGTATCTGCAAACGATAACCATTGAAAAATGCTACGGCTACTTCTTCAGCTGTTTTATGCTTAAGGGAAAATTTCAACTATCCTTGTAAGTTCATCTATTATCACCAACAAGTACTTGTTCGCATACCTAGACTCACAAAATTTTCCCTGGATATCCATATGTATTCTCTGAAAAGGTCTACTCGGTATAGGATATGATCCTAATTTGCATGAAATTATTCTTGCAGGCTTACATGCATTGCACACTGTATAATTTCTCACAAAATTTTCCACATCTTTCCCCATGTTTTTCCAAATGTATTTAGCACGAATCTCATCATACGTTTTTCTATTCCTAAGTGTGGACTAACGAACCTGCAATGAACTCTATCCAAAACCACTGGAATTAGGACTTTCAGAATTACGATCTGTGTCGTATCTCCTTTACTTTCACTGGTTCTCAATTTATCTTTAATTTTCCTAACCTTAGATTACCTTCTAACTCCAAACCCTAAAAAAGGCAACTTATAACGTTTCCTGACTAATTCCTCTATAAGAAACGTTTTCGCTTCTGCTAGAATCTCGTCTTCATCTTGCATTTGCTCTCTGAGAGATATATCCCATTGTATAGCCTCGCTAGTGACTTGCGCAACTTAGAACTCTTCCATGTCGTGAAAACGTTTACTAAGAGCATATGCAGCTACGTTAAATTTGCCCTCTATATATTTGAGCTTTGCATCAAAATCTCTGATAGTTAAAAACCATCGAGCTCTTTTAGGCGACAAATCAGGTTTATTAAAAAGATCTAATAATGGCTTGTGGTCTGTAAGACTTCTCTTTTACTTGTTTCCCCTAGCATTTTAAAATGAACCAAGCTCGACACTATTGCAAAGGCTTCCTTATCTATGGTAGCCATTGATCTCTCGTTGCTGTCCTTTGTCCTGAACTTCCTGCTATAAAAGGCTATGGGATGGAATTTTCCATCAAACTTTTGCATAAGGCAAGCACCTATACCTTCCTGGCTTGCATCAGTCACTAATGTAAAAGATTTGCTAAAATCTGGAAACTTCAGAACAGGGGGATTCATTAGCATGTCCTTGAGCTTTTGAAAACTCTCCGCCTGGGGTTCCTACCATTGAAATTTAACGTCTTCCCGCAAACATCAGTTAGGGGAGCTGCTATATTAGAGAACCCTTTCTCAAACCTCCTGAAGAAACCGACGATACCCAGGAATGACTTAATCTCTTTCTTTGATCTGGGGGTGCGAAAATTCGCTATTGCTTTGACTTTATCGTCATTTACTCTAACCCCTTTCTTAGACATGACATGGCCTAGATATATGATTTGCTTTTTCAAGAACGAACACTTAGCTAGCTTAATTTTCAACCCCGCTAATCTCAGCCTCCTAAGTACTTCTGTAAGCACTTCCAGGTGTTGTGCGATCATGTCTGTTGCGACCAATATGTCATCCATTTACACAAAAACATTTTTTTCCAATAACCCGTGCAAAACTGTGTTCACCAACCTGGTAAAAGTCATCGGACTGCCTGATAAACCGAAAGGCATTCACTTAAATTCATAGTGTCCCTTGGGCACTGATAAAGCCATATATTCCTTGCTACTTTCACTAAGAGGGACCTGCAAAAAACTCTGCGCCAAATCAATTGAGCTATAAATATTATGTCCCCCGATTTCTACAAAAAGATCTGGTATGCACGTGACTGGATAGCGGTCAGGGATCCTCTTTTCATTTAAATGTCTAAAATCGACGCATACACGGACAGAACCGTCCTTCTTAGGCGCCGCTAAGGAGACACGCTAGGTCTAATGATTCCTACTTCCTCCCATCTATTGACTTCTTTCTCTACCTGTCTCTCTGATTTTGAAAGGTATGCGGTATGCAGGAATATAAATAGGTTTTGTGCCACTGTCCAAATTTACCTTATGCTCTAACACATTAGTCAACCCCATTTTATCACCTTGTAAGGCTATTGTATCCCCAAATTCTGCCAAGAGCTCGCTTATCGCTTCAACATGTTCACTATAATCCGCATTAGCTAAATGTTCTCTATATATTCGTTTCCTTGATTGCATTTCTGCCTCTGAAAACTCAGGTTTCCCTTCTACGATAGCCACTGAACCAGTATCACAACTCCAATCTTGGAAATCCAATATATATGTATTCCTCTGGTATCTCCTAACTGTATCATTACAGTTTAGTAATTCTAACCACGTGGTCCCATCCTTGGATACACTGTTCACCGATGCCGTGCTAATAACCCCTCTAAGCCTCTCGTTATTTTCAATAACACACACATCCATAGGTTTTCTCACTTACCTCAATTTGACTTTTACCATAGTCTTTGAACCGGGTAATAACACAATATCCTCCGATAAAACACCTCTATATTTGTGGCTAGTATATCCCATTTCCACCATCTCGTACACATTACCACCCTTAGTATCATCCCCAGCATTGTTAGTATCAGAAATAACATCAATATTAGTATCAACATCACCATCCATAATATCATCACCACAATTGTTATCACCGTGAACTCCGATAGAATCCCCGCCATTATCATCACCAAGCACATCTCCTTTTTCAATAATCTCCATGTCCTCCGTTCTAATCATGTCCTCATAAGGAAGAAAAACACCAGGTATTCCGACTGTTATCCCATTAACATCCGCATGGATTGAAATCTTGTGTCTCCTACACGCAGGATGACCAAGCAAAAGTCTGTTGCCCAACGCAATTCCTTTCATTACCAAAAATGGTTCTGTTAGTACTCTGTCACTGAGAGTAAACTGTATTTGAACACAACCCAGGGTATTTAATCTATGGGCTTGCACATCACACACCGTCTCCGTTGAGGGTTGCAAAGGGTAATTAAAAAACATGGATTGATACAAATTATAGTCCATTACATTTATAGACGCTCCTGAGTCTATAAATATCGGGATATCCACATCCCCTACTATTCCATAAACTATAGGCCTGTGCTCTGGTGTGTCCCCCACAGGACCACAGTGGCACATACTAATCACCTGTACCCTTTCTGTTGGTCGGCCTTCCAAAAATTTCGCTGATCCCTTTGCCCTTTGGTTTGACCTGCCTGGGAAGTCCTCTCATTATAACTCCCAGAACTTTGAGGTGTAGGCCTCGCATCTTTCCATATGTGAGATGGACAAGATTGCCAATAGTGATCCGTACTCTTACACATTCCACAATATTTAGCTCTACACAATTTCTTTGGATGCCCTGGTTTATTGCAGTTGAAACAGCGCAACTGCTGTTGCCTTTGATCGATCGATCTTTTGTTATATTCAACTTTTGCACACAGACGGGGAGGAGAAAATTCTGTGCCTCTTTGCACCCTATTCCTCGGGCCTGTCCCATTAAAAATTGTACTTTTTAAAGTGAAAGTGGGACATTTAGACATATGTTTCTCAATTTGGGCATAAAGTAATTCTTCGTCTGAAGTAGGTTTAATCTATTGCATCCGGTATATTGTGCAAGAGCATCGCAAAATGGATCAGTTTATGTAAGTTATCAAGTGAGACACTACTTCCTGTAACCCATTTAGATGTTTTCAATTTTAATACCCAATCTGCCACTGAGCCAAAAAGTTTTGAACTATGTTCTACGAGGCTATTAGTGCCCTTCCATATTTTATAGAGACCCCTGAGGTCCCTCACCATATCTCCGTGTTCCCTTTGAGCCATAAGCTGTTTTCAAAAATGCTTGCCAATCAATCCAGGTACGACATTTTGCAAATTGGAAACTTCTGCAATGATGAGAGAGGTCATCTTTATTGAAATCTAGCAAAGCTTCCGCCTCTCTAAATGCCTCTATATCATCCATTATATTTTTTGCGCTTAAATAATTATTCACACTTTCAATAAAAATTTGCACTGCCTGGGATAACACACCATCTACCATTCCCCTGAACGGGCTCATGGCCGCACTCACGTTCGTTACGTGATGTAGCAGCGTTGTGGTACTCTTAGCATCCGCCATTTTCCTCTCTGTACGGAAGCTTTTGTGTTCTATAACATTCCCCGACCTCAATAACATTAATATATTAATATACACACAAAACCCAATCCCAAAACATTATTACAAATTTCCCCCAATAAAGGAAATAAAAAAAAAAAAAACAAAAAAAAAAAACGCGCCCTGCGCCCAGCTGTTCACAGAACAAGGTCACATGGAAATTAAAAAAAAAAAAAATAGGGAGGGGACAAAATAAAAAAAAAAGTGCGAAGCGCTTTGCTAAGCGTATCAGCTCAGCAACGAAGTTCCCCCTCACCCAGACTCACACACTCAAGTTCTCGCCTCTCTCTCTCTCTCTCTCTCTCTCTCTCTCTCTCTCTCTCTCTCTTTTCTCTCTCTCTCTCTCAGGGCGTGACTCATAACAACCAAAAAGCTTCGCTCATATTATTACAAAAATTCCCCAATGTCCGTCGAATTTCCAGAGACATCAAAACAAAAACACCCTTTGAGTAAATTCTTCACAAACAAACAAAAAAGGAATCAAAGCAAAACAAAAAATAAAGAAGTAGAAAAGAAGAAAGAAAACATAAAATTACACTCACATCTTCATATGACTGGAAACTGAATTCTTATACACATCGCAAATATGCGTAGCCTATTCACCACACTCGTGAAAAATTAAATTTTTTCCCCCTCAGGGTTTTAAAACGCTGGTTTTCATGAATCACTAACCGGCTAACACTGAGATGCAGAGAGATACCCAAGTAACCCAATGCTTCGAACACCACACCAAACCATTGAATCAGCAAAAAGAGCCCCGAGTTGCCTGTGACATGATTATAACCCCTTTTCCTACCAAAAAATATATGTCTAACTAGTCACCAGTCTTTTCGGAGGCATGGGTTCGAATCCCACTGCTGCCACCACTATAACCCCCCCTTTTGACAAAACTACACAAATTGACAACTCTTACCTGTGGCAGCAGGTGCCCTCTATCTGCAAGCATGTCACTAGGCTATTAAGCTCACATAAATACAAAAATATACTATTTATTACCCAAAGTAGATGAACATAAAATAGAACAAAATGATTAAAAAGGAAAATACGTCCTGCTCTCCCCCTCACTCCTGCTGCCACCTCTCAGCCTACCCAGCACGCCAATAACCTTCCTCGGAAACCTGTGTGTGAGATTGCAACAAACTCGTCACACCACAGAGCAGTGCCTATCAAAAGTAGATCCTCCTCAGCAAGCTGCTGCCACTCCTCCAAATGTACTACCCAATCATAGTATCAAAAACAACGGCCATTGGAACAGAAGCAACAGGCCCCGGCCTGATTTTAGCAAGAGTTTCTGTGACACCTGCAGAGTGCATGGGCACACTGCTGCTTGGGCCAGATGCCCCAAAAAAGCTCCTGTTTCTGCCATTGCTATGGCCGTGACAAATCCATTCACTCTAGGCCCCCCTGCTCAGGGCCCCATATTTGTCGCACCTCCAAGAGGTCGCTATCCTGCCCACCATGTCCGAGCTTTCGACGACACTGGTGCGCAAGTCTCCATCATCCAAGAGGATAACATTTCTTACGGAGCTAAGGTTGATAGGCATCAGTTCGTGACGATAGAGAGCCTCAACCATGTCAAGATGTTCCTACCTACTGTCCAGTTGAGAGTCACACGACCTCACCTTTCGAAGATATGTACCATGACAGTAGCAAACTATATACCACGAGGTTATGATGTCCTGCTAGGACAAGATTTTAAGTCTCCTCCTAACTTTATACCGTATCAGGGCCACCGCTCTCACATAGTTCCAGACCCGTCCCACCGGCCCCCAAGGACTACATCTGCACAGCCAGTGCCACTTGAAGGTGCCAGGCAGTGCCAGACTCCATCTCTCATGGATGTTGAGCCATGTTCGAGTCCTTCCACCGAGTCAGAAACGGCCTTAGTGCCAGTGCCAAGGCCAGACTCGAGTCTTCCTCCTGGAGCTCTAAGTCCTGGTCTCTCTCCCTCCGCTGGTTTGGCCCAACTACCCATGCCAGAAGTCAAGGAAGAGCCAATTCCAACAGGAATCCCCCAGGACACCCATAACCATAGTGGACACTCCACCAATGGTGCGGCCTTGCCGGCCGCCCCAGAATCGGTCCTCTCCACGAGTAAGCCCATCCCGAATACCATTACCTCATCCAATCCCCCTCCGTCAGCCGCTAACCGGTCTCGGAGTAATGACTCTGCCGAATCCTATTTGGCCGAAGAACTCAGGGAACCGAGCCACGCAGCATTAGGCACGGGGACGAGTGCCAAGGCCCCAGTTGTCGCAGCAGCTGGAGCTGATGCCCCTTTGGAATCTTCAAAGGCCTTGGATCCTCCAACGGCCCCCATGGCATCATCAAACCAACCTCGGAGAGGTCGAAGGAAGAAGGGAAAAGGGCGTCGAGGTTTTCCAAAACCTTACGAGAGCCAATAGCCTCTCTGCACTAGTGCCTGGCACAGTGCTACCCTCTTATACAGAATTCTGACCCTCTCCATCCTGAAGAGAGTACCAGACTCTGCTACTTCTACTTCTTTCTGACCCCTTGGTAACTTTCTTCTTTACCTTTTGTATTGTCTCTATCTTATCTTCCTTGGTTTCCTTTCTTCATATTTACTGACTTGAGGCATTTTTTGTATATTGTATGCTCTGCTTAGGCAGAGCCAACCTGC
>NC_061110.1:86113379-86123379 GCF_015104395.2 Macrobrachium nipponense | reverse complement strand
AAGTATACAATAAATGCACAACCTAAATATTCCCAAGGACAAGGACCGAAATAATATATGTAAAACAAGCTGAGTTTAAATCTTCCAATATGGAACTGGATCGAATAAAGAATGGAAGTGAGAACAGGTTCATTTGTCATAGGAAAACTTTAGACTATAGATTGATACTCCACACGAGAGATTACCTAGGGGAGGAGCGCCGTTTGTAAGAAGCCAAAATCCCTAGGGGAGGAACTTTGCTTGCTCGTAGCAGACTCTTGCATTTAATGTTTGCCGAAGAAACAGAAGAGAATGGGCGGAAGTCCTTCAGTAGAAGTGACTGAGCGTCAGAAAGTTAGAAAAAAAGTAAAGAAAGATCCACTAACAGAAAACTACTAGAATTCCATCCTTTTTTCATTTTATGAGTGTTAGATATATTGGCTAGAGGAGTTAATAAGAAACGGGTAAAATGGAAATGTGTGAGTGAGTCAACAAACACACATTTTTATTTTTTATTTGTTTTTTTTTTCTCTGTTAAACTTGCCTATTTTGCCAGTCAGTCCGAAATCCTGTCTATTTAAATATGTAATGAAGAGCAAAGGACCAAATATCATTGGACAAGGGCTGTTTAAAAGAATTCTTCGTTGCAATGGATTTTACTCAGGAATGCAATTAAAAACAATTCACAAATCTTTGTAGCATCAACGTAAACTCTGCCGGGCGCACACTTCCCGGTTACGGTCGGGATCCGCTGTAATTCAGGGTTCAACCGGCTAGAAGCAGTCGACTGATTCATGCTCAGCTTCAAAGTCTCCTGAGTGACTCTTGACAACCATCTCGGCGTCTAAAGTAGTAGTTTCCGTTCTGGAGATGTCACTAACTAACAACGGGAAAGTGAAGCAGTGATATTCATTGTCATTGCACGGTGTTTATTTATTTATTTTTTTTGGTGTGGATTAACTAAGAACTCTTTAAAGATGAGCAAATTGCGAGTTTCCTAACATCCTCTGAATATGTGAACATAAACATACCCCACAGAATTCCGAGTATCACGTCTATCGAAAAACTTTTAACCCTCGTACTTGGTACCCTAACCAATTGCTTCAAGTATGAATAGTCGCTGGCACAGACCTCTTTCTGCATATATCTAAGATGGTGATTCAATCACGAGAGGCCAAAACGTAAAACTAGGAAGAGTAAATGTTTATTTTTCCCCTTGTGTATAGCGTGTGTACTGTATGGGCATGAAAACGTCTAAGTTCATTACTAAAACCGTTATACTAGCGTTCAATTATATATATATATATATAATATATTATATATATATATATATATATATATATATATATGTATATATATATATATATATATATATATATATATATATATATATATATATATATCTATATATATATATATATATATATATATATATATATATATATATATATATATATATATATATGTGTGTGTGTGTGTGTGTGTGTGTATGTATATATTTATAATATTATATATATATATACATATATATATGATATATATATTATATATAATATATATGTCTATATAGATAATATATATATATATATATATATATATATATATATAATATATATATATATATATGACCTCAGCGCAACCTATGAACTTCTACGACCAAACTGAATTTCAAGTACATTTTGAAGAATAAGGGTAGATCATGCATGCAGCTTTTAAGCAAATTATATATATATATATATATATATATATATATATATATATACTATATATATATGTATATATATATATGTGTGTGTGTGTGTGTGTGTGTGTGTGTGTGTGTATACATATGATAGCGTGAAGGTGGACCATTGGAAACGTTGTAATTCATTGTAATTCTTTATTTCCTACGTTTCGTAGTAATTTTATTACATCATCAGGGAATCTGTTAGACAATATATAAAATGACTTTAAAAATTACTTTTAAATTAATTTAAAAATTACAGCACAGAATTAAAAAAAACACAAACATACACACAGAAACAAAAACAAGACCAAAGACAGCTAACCAACCTTATGCAGAGAAGGCAGAAGACAGAATAACAATACATAAATAAAAGTTAACTCAGGTACAGTTGTGTGGAGGAGGTCTGAGTATTCATCAGGGGAACCAATTGTTTAATATGTTGGATCCACGAGGAGTTTACTGCGGTCAAAATCGACGCTCATCGGGGATTAAGTTTCTGTCCTGGCTGTAGGCTCTCCAATCCCGAACATTCTTACATAAGAAACCATTCACAAAACTGTAAAATATATATAGAGAGAAGCAATTTCGTATCATAGGCCAAACAAGCAATGCATATGAACTGCCTATCCTAGAGTCATTGTTTATGAAACAACTGGTTCCCCAGTTGACTACCCAGACCTCCTCCACACAACTGTACCTGAATTAACTTTTATTTATGTATTGTTATTCTGTCTTCTGCCTTCTCTGCATAAGGTTGGTTAGTGGTGTTTGGTCTTGTTTTTGTTTCTGTGTGTGTGTGTGAGTGTGTGTTTTTAATTCTGTGTTGTAATTTGTAAATGTTTTAGAGTAATTTTTAAATTAATTTTAAAGTAATTTTTAAAGTTATTTTATATATTGTCTAACAGATTCCCTGATGATGTAATAAAGTTATTACGAAACGTAGGAAATAAAGAACTACAATGAATTACAACATGTTCAATAGTCCACCTTCACGCTGATGTGTCCTACTGGCCGTCGCCTTCCTCTGTCTCTTGATATATATATATATATATATATATATATATATATATATATATATATATATATATATATATATATATATGTGTGTGTGTGTGTGTGTGTGTGTGTGTGTGTGTGTGTGTGTATACATATATATATATATATACTATATTTTTTTATATAATATATATATATATATATATATATATATATATATATATATATATATATATAATATATATATATATATATATATATATATATATATATATATATATATATATATATAATATATATATACATGTTTAAGAACTGCATGCATGATCTACCCTCATCCTTCAAAATATGTCCTGAAGTTCAATTTGGTTGTAGAAGTTCGTAGGTCGAACAGAGTTCTAAATACAGACTCCATTAAAATGTTTATTGTCATTATAAGTATAAATCGTCTTTTTACAAACGCCAGATCGGGCTATCAAAGCAAATCGCCTGAGCAGGTACATTAATAGTGATGGTTTGAATCCACGAAACATAAAACCCTTTGAATTTTTTTTATATTCACGAAAACAGATTGTTCTTAATGTGTTATAATTCAATATGTACTTTATTTCCCAGTACGGGCAGACCTTCGACTTTCAAGTACCTAATGATCAAAATTCACTTATTGACTGTTGTGGTTTTTTTTCCTCTCTCTTTTTAGATAGCTGAAATAAAAAAATAAAAAAAAAGTGTTTATTTACAATTTTTTTTTTCATCGCTTGTATAGCTCTGTGAGCGACAAAATGTCGCAAAACTGCTAAAAACAATTTCTAGTCCTCTTGAGTTCGAAATCATTCATATACTTTTGCCACCTACTAAAATATTCCATTCTCTCGTAGCTACAGACTCGAAGAAAAACGTGAAATAAGTGTAACTCGCTCAAGATGTCCCGATCATCTCTGGACTTATGAAAGTGGCCCATACATGTACTGAGTCCAATAATTTACTTATGATGTTTTGTATTTTCACGACTTAGTATGATCACACCTTTACATTTTTTACTTTTTTATTTCTTGACTTATTCTTACAGTAAAATATTCACAATATATAGATCAACATACTATAAGCAAATATAGAGACATGCAAATGAACAGCAATTTTCCTCTTCAGTATTAGCTGTTTGATTAGTGATGAAAATTCTAATTTACCTGAATCTATGTACCCGACACCGAACATTTCCACTAAATTTTGGCCATAAAAATAATAGAATTGTAAATATTTTCATTCGGTATAAAAATTCTAAGGTCATTATTTACGTCATAGGTATAAATTGTGCTAAAACTTTTCATTATATACAATAAAAATAAAATGAAACTGAACTGATAAATATGTTACGAAGAAAGAACAAAATGGAATACATGAAAAGAGAAAACTAATGTCTCACTTGGAAAAGTACGATGATAACGAATACAATAAAAAGATTAAAACGGTACAGGTTACGATGGTCTGAAAAGTAGTTGAGTGAAGCCAAGAACTTACCTTTTCAGAGACAGAAGCTTCCTGTCCTGCTGCTTTCTGGATAATCTGGATCTTCAATCTCCTCATTACTTTATACAAACAAGTAGCTCCCCACCCTCACTTTATGGAGGGGTAGGTGTAATGTTCGATGTAGATAATGAGGATGGGTGGTGTGGGGTGGGGGATATGTTTTGCATATGAGGAAGAGGGTATGGTAATCAGTGATGTCTCGGTTTGAACTCTGAGTATACACAACACACATACACACACACACACACACACACACACCACACACACATATAAATATACATATATATATATATATATTATATATATATATATATATAATCTATATATATATATATATATATATATATATATATATATATATATATATATCTATATACAAATACGTGGGCCGACAATTCCGCGCAGGACAATTCAGCTTAGAGACAATTCAGCGCATGACGATTCAGCACAGGGACTATTCAGCGCAAAGACAATTTGGCGAAATAAAGTGATCAAATTAGTTTTTATTTGTAAATTACTTTTGAAATTCAAAAAAATGAAATATGATATTTAATGAAATAAGATATTGAAATTCTACTAATTTATTTCTGACTTGGCGACAGAAAACAAAACTAACTACTTGCAGTTAAAAATATTGGTAATAATCTAAGAATGTTTGCACTTTCAACCATCGAACAATTTATGCTATAACAACAAGCAAATTATAGCTACTGGTATTCTTCTAAACTCGGACTGGATGTGATTCCTTTTCTGGAGCGTAGATTAAATTAGAATAAAAAGTCCATGAAGCGGATTTTATCAGAGAAAGGTCGTAATCGCATTCTATTAAATGGATTTTCCTATCGTTAGATAGAAAACTTCGAAGTGAAAAGGAGTCTTGGCGTTGTACACAAGACACATGCAGAGGTCGAATTCATGTTAATGGAAGTTCATGGGAATAAGTTATGACGCATACTCATGTGCCGCAGCCAGCAGCATCAGCAATGAAGAAAATGGTTTCAATTCTTCGTGAACAGGCTCGTTCTCCTAATGATGCTCCAAGACGAATAATCCAAGAGACTCAAGTTTCTTTGCCAGATGAAGCCCCGGTTTTACTACCTGAGTATACTTCATTGCAACGAAGTGTTCAACGTCGAAGAAAAAGAGATGGTGACCCAATTCCAGCACCTAATGGTGTCAGTGATACTGTATTACCTGACCATTTGCGTGTAACACAGTGGGGAACCTTTTTTATTATACCAACAGAATATTTATTTTTTTCGACTGCAAAGAATATTGAACCTATCAAAGAACACAAAAACTGGCTTGCAGATGGCACATTTAAAGTAGCCCCACGCCTTTTCCACCAACTTTATATTACTCATATGTTCTGTGAAGGATGTGGAGTTTTGGAAATTGGAACAAGACAACGCAGAGAAAAGGATACTGAGAATCAGAGCTGGACACGACGATTCCAGAAAAAAAAGGCAAATTATCAGAGAACGGCTAAGACAATAAAAACGCCAGTTAGTAAATATGGGAATTGAGCAAACAAATTGAAATACTTACAAAATAATATAAGCTATCTCTGAATTGCAGAAATAAATTAGTATGAATATTTTTGTACAGGAATATTTTATAGTATGTCATTTCAATAAATATTTTTGTCTACTTTTTAAAATTCAATATGTTACAAATAAAAGATTGATTTAAATGACTGTTTTCTTCGTTTTCCATGTTTTTATTTTACTTTGCAAAATGTCTTTGCGCTGAATAGTCCTTGCCCTGATCGTCATGCGCAGAATTGTCTCTAAGCTGAACTGTCATGCGCTGAATTGTCTCTAAGCTGAATTGTCGGCGCTGAATTATTCTGCGCTGAATTGTCGGTGCTCTATACAAATAAGTAGAATCTACTGGTCACTTTTTACCAGATGCATTATGTAACTGTGATAGTCACAATGCCCTCTTAACTTCTCGAATTCTTCACGTTTTTTTTTTTTTTTTTTTTTTTGAGTGAAAAGCGTATCCAAAAAGCAGTAAGAATTCGAGAAGTTAAGACGGCATTGTGACTATTACAAATTACATATATACAACTATATATATATATTAATATATACAATATAATATATATATATATATATATATATATAATATATATATATATATATATATATATATATATATATATATATATATATATATATATATATATATAGAGAGAGAGAGAGAGAGAGGAGAGAGAGAGAGAGAGAGAGAGAGAGAGAGAGAGAGAGAGAGATGCATTGTTGGCATTACTTAACTAAGGTTCTTTGCAGCGTTCCTTCGGCCCCTAACTGTAACCCCTTTAATTCCATTTACTGTGCCTCCGATTATAACCTCTTTTTTCCATCTTACTTTCCATCCTCTCCTAACGATTATTTCAAAGTGAGACTGCGAGGTGTTCCTTCCTGTTTTTTGTACTGTAGTTACTTTTTTCGGTTTTTTTCCCTTTTTTTTAGCCCAGAGCTCATAGGTCCCCAGCAAATGGCCTTTGGCCTGGATTTAATATTCCATTTTCTGATCCTATTTTATCCATATAATCTGATTGGGGATTCTGTGGCCCTTAATCTAACGGGCATTTGCTACAGGACTAAACGCGAGTAAGCACGATTCAGATGTAATCTATTACACATTGGCGTAAGTGACAACTTAGACCAATGTATAATAGATTACATCTGTATCGTGCAAAGTTTTTGTTTGAACATTTTCTCTATAAACCCAAGAGTGAAACAATGTTTACAGTCACGATAGGAACTTGAACTATTATGGTGGGTTCCATACTACCGCATCTGTATAATTTGCTTATTATTTACAAAGAATAAAAGGATTCCTGATATCCTTTCATAAACTAGGAAAGGTTCTGGATGAAGTAATGCGCACGCACTAGGGTGAAACCATTCAGCAAATAATCATAACGCATGATTTACTGAATTTTCTTTGACATTTTATTTTGGATTTAACTTTTATTAATATTCATCAACCTTGCATTGCTTGCTCCACACCCTTGAAATCCTGGGAAAAAAATTATATAAAATATATGCATTGCTCATAGAACTGCGTGGAGGAGAGATAGAAACAAGCGTTGGAGGAGAGAGAGAGATTATCTGCCTAGCCCACACGGGTATGGCATGATGCGATCTATATCATTTCATAATGATTTCAAGCCACATTTTTCAAGATGAGCCAGTACCATAGGTCATTCGAAAATTAATATAATTAGAGGCAAATTATTTTTGATTTAAAGGTTTGGTATTTCAAATGAATAGATTACGTCACTGATGAATACGAATTCCAATTGCAAGAAGAATGGGAATCGTTAGAATTAAATAAGGAGAAACTGAAATGACATTTCACATAGTTTTATATATATATACTAATATATATATATATAATATATATAGATCTATATATATATATATATATATATATATATATATATATATATATATGCAGAAACTAGGTACTATGTCGTACCTCTAAGTAAATGGAGATATAATCCACAATGATAAAATATATATTTCCTGTAAAGTAAATGAAGCTTTTAACCATCAGCTGTGGTTTTTCTTTTATTTTTAGATGGACAAGATCTACAGCTGATGTCGAAAGCTTTAATCTACTTTACAAGAAATATATATATTTTATATAACTACATAAGGATTTTACATCATTGTGGGTTATATCCCCCTCCACACACACAATATCAACACACACATATACATATATAATACATACTATATATATAATATATATATAATATATATATATATATATATATATATATATATATACTTATTCGTGTTTTTTTTCTTCAAACCCTTTATCAAACAATCAGTTGACTAACATTTAATAGATCATCATTATAATAATATTTCGTGTGGAAAACATAGTTGAGATCGTTAACTATGTGTGATGAACGGCTCTCCCGAACAAAACAGAGTTCAAATAAACAGTGACTAACATGCAAATAAAAAAATACATTAACTACATTACTTTGTTTTCCTACGTTCCATGTACAGTATTATTCTTTCAGTTAAGTAAATGATAGGCATCCTTATCATAACGTAAAATATTTATGCGTATGTACTAACTTCACTACTAAGAAATGTGTGATTTCAGTTTGAACAGTATATGGAACATTAAAAAAAAGTCAATGCAACTTTCTTTTTTTTTTAATCGCGTCTTGCTTGACTTAAATTATGGCATGCGTCACTGCATTATGATAATATATATTATATAATTATATTATATAAATCTATATATATATAAAATATAAATTATATTAGTTATAATATATATACATATATAATTTATTATATTATTATATTAAATCTATATATTAATAATATTATAATATATATATATATATATTATATATCCATCTTTTATTGCGCTGCCTAATGCACCTTTTTATGTGTGGTTGTTCCTTATATAATTATACAATACAGTATATATATATATATATAATATATATATATATATTATATATAATAATATTATATATGATATAATATATATATTATATAGAATTTATAGATATATATATATTATATATATTATATATATATATATAATTATATATATCTATATATATATATATATTATATAATCATATTATATTATATAATTATATATTTATGTAATATATATATATAATAATTATATATAATATTATATATATATTATATAATATATATCTATATTATATATATATATATATCCATCCTTTTATTGCGTTGCTATGCACCTTTTATGTGTGTTTGTACCTATATTTTAATATATACATATATATATATATATATACTATATATATATATATATTATATATATATAATACATATATATATATATATATATATATATATATATATTATATATATGATATATATATATATTATATATATATATATATATATATATATATATATATATATTATATATGGTATAATATATATATATATATATATATATATATAGCCTATATATATGTATATATTAAGAAATATTATATATATATATATATTATTATCCTTTTATAACATATTTAATTTATTTAATTATTAAAAAATTTAATAATAAACTTTTTAAAAATAATATTTTTAAATATTTTTTATATTTATTTTTATTTTTATAAATTTTATATATATATTATATAAATATATTCTAATAAAAAGGAGCCCACAACCAAAATATTTGAAGGAGAACAGTACTATATTTCAGAGACTGCTGTCTCCCCTCTCATGTAGGTGAAGATAGAGGTCCATCCACAGGCAAGTCAATTTAGGTCACCCCCGCTGATAATCCTTCCTTTAATCTTCTTAAGCGTTGGTTGAACATGAAAAACCTTGTCGATCGTATCTGATATCCATGCTCCTTTTGAGATGTTCATTACCTGCCTCTCTTTTATTAAGGCCGATTTCATCATTTGACTCTTGTACCGGCAGTTGCTGCTATAAATTACAGTGACAAATTCCAGTTTATTCTATGGTTATGTTTATTTATATGGTTGAAAATAGCTGAGTTCTGTGTCCATACCTAACTGACCGTTTGTCTTGTATTAATCTCTGGGGAAGTGATTTACCTGTAAATCCGATGTAAGATTGGTCACAGTCCTGGCATGGAATTTGGTAAACCCCAGTGTCCTTGGGAGATGTCTTTTTGTTGGACGTTAATCAGGGATTTGGCTAAGGTGTTTGGTAAGTAAATGCAAAAGGGTTAGATTTTCCGAGAGTCTGAGTCACCTTCTTAATCGTGTCC
>NC_061110.1:86088785-86112879 GCF_015104395.2 Macrobrachium nipponense | reverse complement strand
TTCTCTGAGCTGTGAGCTTCTTTTTTCCTGCTGCTTATTTGATGTTCTGGGTCTTCTCTCCACTTTATTTAATAGGGAAGTAGCTCCTCCCCATTGCGGATGGAGGACAGGAGTATTTTGGTGCTCGTAGCCAGTGAGATGGGGTGAGAACATTGTTGTTGCATATGGGGATTCCCGAAACAAGGATAATTGCCAGTATTGGGAGCATGCAATGAGTTGTCCTTTATGATGATATATCCGAAGTTTTTGCTTTTGATTGGCACAATGTCTGTAAAGAAATTCTAAAAAAAAAAGAAACAAGAAATAAAGAAAAGAAAAGAGAAGAGGGAAAAAAACACGTCACTTGCCAGATGAAGGTTCATGTGCGGGAAATCTAGTACGAAAATTTGTTCATAAAGTACGTCTTAGTACCTATTTCAAAAAAGAAAAAAAAGACATCAAATCGAGAAAATCTTTGCGGTCTGTAAAACCAAAACAAATGCTACGTAATCTCCTTCTAGAATAAAAGAGGTAATTATGCTCGGTTGCCATAGTGAAGGACGTTTAAAGGACAGTGCGCCAGAACATTCAAGTCCCAGCATTCAGATTCTGGGACGCATCAAGGAAAATCAGGGGATGATCTATAGGAGCTTTTCACCCCAAGACATTGTTGCGGAAGCTAAAAGGAGTGAATAGTGTCTTGTCTAGAGATGTATGAACAAATGTGTTAGCCGTATCAATCACTTACGTAAGGAATTTGATTTCATAGCAGCTGAGATGGTATGCAATTAAGAGATCGAAAGTGGTGTTGCCAAGACATTGACGTAAATGAAACCAAAGTTTAAAATTTGCTCTTTGTGTTGAGGCCGGAAAGAATACTGGAGATAATAGACGGACAAGACAGGAAGGACATAACTAGTCGATTCACTCGGTTCTGTAAACTCAAGTTATAAACCCTATGAGTAATGTTGCCAGAAATATAAGATTTGCCTTGTTTACTTTTTCTAACATAACGCACATTTAGTTTATACCCACATACAAATATTTCCATGTCTTACAGGCAGAAAATTGCTTTTAAGTCTTGTAAAAACTTGTAGTAAGGAATTATATCTTTGGACTAGAGTCCTCAGCAAAGCAAGCGCCATCTCTCTGAGAGTTATGGATAAGCGTTAATTATCCTCCACATCCTGGCACTCACAGAAGAAACATGAAGATACTGGAAAAATATAGTGGTTACGAGGACAATAGATAACAGGAAAAATGTATTCAATGTAATTTGGATTTATGCACAGATGACACCAGTAAGTTTAATATTTGATATAACACTGAACCAATAAAAACACAGTGCTAAACTCTTATCATCTGTTGGATCTGTATCCTTGTGCGCGTAAATATATGCAGATTAACTAGATTAATATTGATCTCTCTCTCTGATTTAGAACTTTTATAATTTGCAAGATATATTATATTAATGATCTGTTATGCAGGCATCCTCTCCCATCAGTCATGGGGAATTTTTATACTTTTTAGTCGAGAGAGAGGTTTCACTTATCACTCCTGTCCTCTTTGCATAACACCAAGTCCAAATTTCACTTGATTACACTTTTCCTAATATCTATGGTCCTCTTGGCAACATATTTTGCCAGCATCTTCGTGTTTTGCCCTTCAGTGCCAAGATCTGGGGGTTAATTAACATCTATCCACAGCTTCTCAGAGAGCTGGCTCTTGCTTTGATGGTGATACTTTAAATACTGTGAACTCAAGGGTTGCATTGTTCAATCATCACTTCATTTCCTTATTCTCAGACGAATGACAGGAGAGAATCTCAAGGCGTAAGAGATGCCCTTTGCAAGTTGAGAGCTCGAAGTTAGTTTTGGACCACCTTATCTTTCCCTCCACTTCTAGGATCCACAATCCCTTAATTCTTTTTTAATACAAACCGAAGATATCTTAGTCAGTGAAACTCTTGTTCCGATCTTTTCTCTTAACGTCACAAAAGTGCACAAACATTACAAATAATCATTGTAGCATGAGTCTTAAAATGAAGAAGCAAATCCACAGTTATGTGGTTCCACATATTCTCTTTCTAAATAAATTTGTACAGTTACATAACTATAGGTTTCTTTTTCTAGTATTAAAATTATCACAACTGTTTTATATCCATGCATAGTACACCAATCTGGACACGTGTGTGTGTCTATGGCCTTAGCCAAAACGTCAGGAGTCAAAATACGCTCCTTTTTCTTTCATTACTTTCTTACTGGCTATAAGAACACAATTTTCGCTTACTCTGGGAGTAAGCCTTCAAACTACTTTGTTGTTGCTGATGTTGTTGTTAGGGGATGGGCGGGTAGGAAATGTCTGTAAAAGGTGTTTCGTGTCAAGTTAAAGATACAGAAATTTTAGGATAGAATAATTATGATATATTTATTAGAAAGAAAATGTTAAAGAAAAGTAATCTGCATGTCAAACAGTACATAAGAATTATTTCTCATAAAATATCGTATTTATTTTAATTTTCGTTGGTGAAACAAGGCTCTATTTGACCGTAGCTTTTAGCATGTTTTGATTTACGTTAAAAGTTAGGAATATAATGTTTACAATTTAGGCATGATGGGAAAATTTTGCACGCGTCCCGAGTAAGCTGCAGTCGGATTACGCCTTTTTGCTATGTGTAACTACTTGACCCTGAAGGTGTTAAACTCTTCGTTAAGTTCCGTCGTATAAATCTGAAAGGACAATCTCGCTTCTCTTTCCTTTATTTGGGAGTCGAACTCCAGGTTCGAGGATTAGAGCTAAGACTTCAATCACTAAACTAAGAGAGACAGTGACAGAGAGAGGAGCTGTTTCCATGACAAAAAGACTAATCAAAGACTCGTGCTTGTTTGAATTTTTAGAAGGATGGACATGAGATTTTATTCTGTGAAAGGGAGGAAGATAGAATTGTTAGTATGACACAAAGACTAAACAAAAATTCATGCTCATTTGCATTTCTAGAAATAAGAACAAGAGATTTTGTCCTACGAGATAAAGAGAGAGAGAGAGAATTGTCTGTGTAACAATCAGACTAAGCAATGGATCACGCTCATTTGCATTTTTATAATGATTGACCAGACATTTTGTCATACGAGAGAGAGAGAAAAAAAAATTGTTAGTATGACAAAAAGGGTGAGCAAAATCTCATGCTCATTTGTAGAAAGATGGACAAGTGATTTGTCATGTGAGCACAAATGTAGCGGAAAATTCGCGTGCAATAAAACACGAACTAAACCAGACCAAAAAACAAAAAAAATGTCCTTCAATAACCTCAAGACGTTCTCTATCCCCTTGGGAGGGATGAATATTGTCGTATTTACTAAAATCAATTTTTTACTGTCCGAGAGAGAGAGAGAGATGGGAACTTTTTTCCCTTGTACCTTTCCGTCTTTCTTGAAATCTATATTAATTTTTTTACTCAAACAGCGAAATTTCTGAAAAGTTTAGTCTTTCCTTGATTTATATAGTTTATGAAGAATTGTGTAAAATAATAATAATATTACTGTTCAGTAATATAACTTTTACAGTTTGGTTTAACTTATGTTTGGATCTGTGGTAATCAAATTGTCATATTATCAATAGTCAGAGCGACTTCGTTAAAGAAACGCTAATATTCCCAGTTTCATCTACTGTTATGTAAAGCCCAACAGTATTCCGCATCCTTCTTCTTCTTTATTTTAGTAGGAGATCTGGCTTCTTTTACTGGAGCCAATGCACTCCCCTGCAAAATCACATCAGAAATACGAAGATTAGTCATGCTAACTCTTATTAGTGGATGAATATTAGTTTGTTAATATCGTATACGTTAGTAGTGAAGGTATGGGATGGATCATGAATTCCGCATCCTTGTCCCTCTAAATTAATTATCCTCTTCGTCCTATTTTGGTAAATATCTCCCTGAAGCCATTTCATCTCTGTTTGAATATTTCAGATATTACACACTCACACACACACACACACGCATACACACACGTATATATATATATATATATATATATATATATATATATATATATATATATATATATATATATATATATATATATATAGGTCCAAACACGCATAAAAGATGCATAGCAGCACAATAAAAGATGGCTATATATATATATATATATATATATATATATATATATATATATATATATATATATATATATATATATATATATATATATATATATATAGTAGATAAAAAGAGAGGGAATGGCTAATAATATGTTTAAAGTGTCATGTAATGATAGTGAAGTCACATAGCTCTCCTCGCTTAGAGACAAGAGGTGGTGCAGTACAAGTTCACTTGGAGAAAGGGTATTTGCTGAACAAGCAACTTGACTAAGAGATCATTCGCCCGATCGTGAGGCATGTACGTTCGTTTGTACGCGTGTTACAGGCCTACTAGTTCGGGATACTTGTGGAAGACGCATTCTTTGAGACTAACGATAAGAGATCAAGTGGTTCCTCCGAGTGTCGGGAGAAAACGCCCATCGTAAAGATGGGTCCAATTCCATGGTTGATTAGAAACGGGATTCTCTAACCTAACTATACGAGACTTAGTGACATTTTTGGGTTTGGGAGTGAAACCTTAGTCAGGAGGGTAGAATGTTATCTTACTGGTTTCTTTATGGGTAGATTTGGGTGTTTATGCCATTATGACTTGTTAATCATTTTGTTCTATGTTATAACAAATTGCTTTGGGAAATAAATAGTATATTTTCTATATTCACGCAGTCTTAATAAGCCTCGTGACATGTTGCACACAGGGCACCGTTGGCAACAAGTAAGAGTTCCCAGTTTGTGTAGTTTAGGGAATAAGGAGGGGTGAAACATATATATTATATATATATATAATATATATATATATTATATATATATGTATATAGATATAAATATATATATATATATATATATATATATATATATATATTATATATTATATATGATATATATATAGTTATATATATATATATATATATATATATATATATAGATATATATATATATATTACATATACTATATATATATATATATATATATATATATATATATATTATATATATATATATATATTACATACAACCTTAATACATACTAAGATAGTTTCCGTATCAAGCAGAAACACTTTTGATCCTTGGAACTAGCAGGTTAATTCCTAAAACAGATATATATATATATATATATATATATATATATATATATATATATATATATATATATATGTGGTGGTATTGCGATGCCAATAATTTAAGTCAAGCAAGACCCGATTAAAAAAATACAGAAAGTTGCACTGACTTTTTTCTTAATGGTTCCATATACTTCAACGGAAATCAAACATTTCTTAGTAGTGAAGTTAGTACATACTGCATACAATATTTTACGTTATGATAAGGATACCTATAATTTACTTAAACTGAAAGAATAATACTGTACATGGAACGGTAGGAAAACAAAGTAATGTGGTTAAATGTAATATTTTTTTTCTTATTTGCAAGTTAGTCAATGTTTATTTGAACTCTGTTTTGTTTCGGAGAGCCGTTCATCACACATAATTGATCTCAACTATGTTTCCACACGAAATATTATTATAATGATGATCCTATTAAATGTTAGTCAACTGATTATTTGATAAAGGGTTTGAAGAAAAAACAGATAAATATATATATATATATATATATATATATATATAAATATATATATATATATATATATATATATGTGTGTGGTTGTGTGTGTGGGGGGGGGGGGGGCGCCGGGATAATAATCCAATCCCAATGATGTAAAATCCTTATGTAGTTATATAAATATATATTATTTCTTGTAAAGTAAATTAAAGCTTTCGACCATCAGCTGTGATCTTATCCACAAAAAAATAAAAAAAAAACCAACAGCTGATGGTTGAAAGCTTTAATTTACTTTACAGGAAATATATATTTTATCATTGTGGATTATATCTCCATTTACTTTGAGGTACGACATTGGTACATAGTTTCTGTATATATATATAGATATATATATATATATATATATATATATATATATATATATATATATATATATAAAACGATGTGAAATGTCATTTCAGTTTCTCCTTATTTAATTCTAACGATTCCCATTCTTCTTGCAATTGGCATTTGTATTCATCAGTGACGTAATTTATTCATTTGAAATACCAAACCTTTAAATCGAAAATCATTTGTCTCCAATTATATTAATTTTCGAATGAAATGGTATTGGCTCATCTTGAAAATGTGGCTTGAAATCATTATGAAATGATATAGATCACATCATGCGCAATACCCGTGTGGACCAGACAGATAATCTCTCTCTCTCTCTCTCTCTCTCTCTCTCTCTCTCTCTCTCTCTCTCTCTGTCTCTCTCCTCCACGCTTTTTCTATAAGATTTTTTTCCAATATATATTTATATAATTTTTTTACCAGGATTTCAAAGGTGTGGAGCAAGCAATAAAATGTTGATGAATATTAATAAAAGTTAAATCCAAAATAAAATGTCAAAGAAAATTCAGTAAATCATGCGTTATGATTATTTGCTGAATGGTTTCACCCCAGTGCGTGCGCATTACTTCATCCAGAACCTTTCCTAGTTTATGAAAGGACATCAGGATTCCTTTTATTCTTTGTAAATGATAAGAAAATTATACAGATGCGGTAGTATGGACCAAATAATAGTTCCGTTCCTATCGTGACTGTAACATTTCACTCTTGGGATAGAGAAAATGTTCAAACAAAAACTTTGCACGATACAGATGTAATCTATTACACATTGGCGTAAGTTGTCACTTGAATTGCTTACTCGCATTTAGTCCTGTAGCAAATGCCCGTTAGATTAAGGGCCACAGAATCCCCAATCAGATTATATGGATAAAATAGGTTCAGAAATGGAATATAAATCCCAGGCCAAAGGCCAATTGCTGGGACCTATGAGCTCGGCGCTAAAAGGGAAACCGAAAGTAATTACAGGTACAACAGGAGGAACACCTCGC
Source organism: Macrobrachium nipponense (assembly GCF_015104395.2). Lineage (NCBI taxonomy): Eukaryota > Metazoa > Arthropoda > Malacostraca > Decapoda > Palaemonidae > Macrobrachium > Macrobrachium nipponense. The sequence goes on along the minus strand of NC_061110.1, from coordinate 86,105,866 downwards.
AGTCTCACTTTGAAACAATCTTTAGGAGAGGATGGAAAGTAAGATGGATAAAAGAGTTTATAAACGGAGGCACAGTAAAAGGAATTAAAGGGGTTACAGCTAGGGGCCGAAGGAACGCTGCAAAGAACCTTAGTTAAGTAATGCCTGCAATGCATCTCATGAGGTGCATAGTACTGTTGAACAGCATCTTCATATTGCCGGCCCTTCCATACCCCCGCCAGCTCTCTCTCTCTCTGTCTCTCTCTCTCTCTCTCTCTCTCTCTCTCTCTCTCTCTCTCTCTCTCTCTCTTCAGTGTACTACGTAACATGTTTTTATATTTGTATCCAACGTTTTGACAGAGAATTCTCGGGACCGTTTTAACTCAAAATCGTGCCATGTAAATAAGGATCAACATTCTTGGTACACTATATTCCTATGCCACTTATTGGTAGGTACATTTTATTTCTACTATGCTGCTGATCCGAAAAAAAATGATACTACAAAGACAGACACTGATACAAAACTGACTTGCAAATAATTATGAAAACTTCAGTCCCTATAAACGCAACCTGGGATTTCCATATCTATTTGGGAGTTATCTTCCGATGAGATCATAGCCTTACATGCAGGCACCAGAACTTTATTATTATTATTATTATTATTATTATTATTATTATTATTATTATTATTATTATTATTGTGGCGAAAAAAGATGGACTTATTGTGGACTGTACTATGCTTAACGTTGTTACTTGGTCAAAAACCGCTAAAAGCCTTACGTAACAACTCCACGAAACTCCCTTTGCGGTTTCTGATTTACGGGGAGATCTCTCAACCCAATTCATTACTAACGAAGATAACACACCAGTATCATTAATGAATAGTACCACAATTAAGTACTTTCACTTACTGAGCAGTCCTTGTAGACATGAACTCAGATCATAAATCGCTTGGCGAGATACGACGAGAAGGTACGCTCCTCTCTCTCTCTCTCTCTCTCTCTCTCTCTCTCTCTCTCTCCTCTCTCTCTCTCTCTCTCTCTCTCTCTAAATGTTGCGAGTTACTCACGGGTTGATTTTCAGGCCTTAGAGGACCACTGTGTTATCTCGTTTCTAAGTTATTTGCATAACCTTAAAGTATGGACACAATAAAGGTTTATCAGATCAATTTATAATCACCATCCACAAAACTGAAACATAGGAAAAATTAAATAAAATCGAGTGATATTGAAACGCATTTGATAAATGTAAAGTTAAAATTAATTTAATAACTAAAAGTTAAACATATCAAAGAGTAATAACATATAAGTGACAAATGAAATTAATCACTCAAGGGGAATTGTAAATCAATGGCACTCAAATGAAACAAATTGCGACAAAATTCAAAGAATCAGGGCAATCGCCCTTTCTAAATCCACGCACACATCACTACACAACATGTAGTACGCCAGTCTATCAGAAATATATCTCTTAATTGATAGCTTATAATTTTCTCTTGACAGTCAAGTGGTCACACGTCGATTGTTAAAAGTTTTATATAAACCTGAGGCCTAATTTCGAATCCTAGTTGTGTCAAATAACTTCAGTTTTAATAGATGTGTGAACAGAGGAAACTGGGAATAAGCATGAATGTATAAAAAGCAATGTGCCACATAAAAAATGTCTTAACTTTAACAAGCACAATCAATCAAAAGTAAATTAGAACGAACTAAGGAGCCGTTCCAATTGTCAAAGCTCCTAACTGCTACTACTAATATTCCTACCCTGTGTACAACCAAGCTATACTTACAACGTATGTTGTTGTAAATTTGTATATCATGGGTGGATATAAGTATGCGCAATTTGTAGCACGAACCGTGCTTGTACGAAATAATGATGTAGAAGAAGGAATGAGGGTCATCAATAGGTAAGTATACCTAAAGTACAGTCAACCGGTCAGGACGTAGTAAGGCATGTCGTCAGAGGTTAGCTAGGTTAGGTAGTTGACAATAGCTTAACCCCCTGAAATGGATACAAACTCTCACTCTGCATGGAATCACGAATTAATTGGGGGTTCCATAGGGGAGCGAACCTACCTTGGCCAGGTTAGCCTAGGGTAAACAACCTAGTGGACTGGCCAACTCACCGACTACCATGGTTTTGGCCACCCTCCGAAAAAGTACTTTAACACGTCCTGACACAGGAGATGGTCATCAGTCATGAGTTGTGGTGATAGCAGGAGCTCAAGACCTCTACTCTCCTTTTGAAGTAAGTAGGGTAAACAACCGCGGACAATCCATCGTCATCACGCTGGCCAGGCCTTATTCACTCGGGTAAAAAACCGCATGGTACAGGGGGGACCATGTACGATCAACGTTTACAACCCCAAAAAAAGTACATTATAGCGCGTCCTGACATCGGAGATGGGCATCAGTCGCGACTTCTTCTTGGTGAGAAACTGAGCTAAAGACCTCTACTCTCCTTTCGAAGTAAATATTTTCTCCAAAGTTAGAAATTAAGGCCAAATTTTAAGATTTAAATAGAGGGTAATGAAATGGTGGTACAAGGCATTCCAAATCTCACCAAAACGTGTTCAACATTTTTACTTACAACTCGAAATATTTAGAAGATTGACGCCATCTCGATGTTTACGGAGTCGCTTGTGTCAATAAACTTCCCATTTCCTGTGATAAATCTGCACACCACTTGCACCCACAGACGCTGGGGGACTTTCATCACAACAATCGGAACATGGTCCCTAACCGGCTTGTTTGTTAGTAAACAACTGTTTTGGTAGAAGAAGATGATGAAGCGTGCACTTGGATAATTTTTTAAATAGTAAAACATCAATATTTTACATATTTATGATGATTAATTTGAAAATATTTGTTATTGAAAAAGTAACTCGATTCTGGCTCAAATTTAAGTAATTATTTTTTGGAATTAGAACGTTCCTTTAAGTCCTGTATTATGACGTCACGACATCTTGACTTTCGTACCTATTGTAAATAATTGCTTTACTCAACTTTCTTGCAGAACAGTTCACCAGTTATTCATGCAGATTATCAGCTATTGATGTAATTGTTATAATCGTAATGCGCATATATATCTTTATTATTTACTTTTTGGATATATGAAGATGTTTTACTGCCGGATTATCGCTGTAGTGTGACGCAATCGTTTTCGGTCCCTGGGCCTCTGTTTTCGCACCATAAGAAATTATGGGGCCAAATTTGCAATGACCAGAAAGTCGTTAAAAGAGTAAAGTTAGCATTGAGGGGCATATGTTTTGATTGAGAAAAATACAAATTTATTCAATAGCTAGCTTGTAAAAAAAACTTGATTACAAAAAACTTGATTGACAACTAAGCAGCATACCTACTATGGGTTTCAGCGACAGTGCAAGCTCGTTTTTGGGCATTACCTATTTCTGTAACGAACACTCGTATCAGAACGAGATTTTGCTATAGTGCATTACACCCAGTGCCGTAATTTATAAGGGTATCGTGAATCACTAATCGTAAAGAATAACGACACTTGTCCTTGTACCAAGAGACAAAAACTCCATTATGCAGAAATGGATACGAACACGCGTAAAAAGCTCCACCTACCCTCTCTCCCCCCTCCACCGCCACTCCTTTCCTTCTTCGTTCCTTCGCCTTCCTTTCTCTCTCTCTCTCTCTCTCTCTCTCTCTGTTGCCATTCGGTATGTGTTGGACCCTCCAAACTGGGTATAAGACTACACACAAAACGTTGAAAGTTGGTGACATTAGGTGCTATGTATTGGGAATTATATATACATAAATATTAAAGCAATTTTATCATTATTGCATTACTATGACAACTAGAATTAACATGAAACAGTTTATAAATAATGAATCGGCGTATGTGTGAAGCCTTCCATAATGTGGCAACGATGATTTTGCCATTCTTAGCATGCAAACATTAAAAGTTACATTTTTATTTCTGGCATACGGTTATTAAAGAAATTTCAAAATACTAATATAGACTGAAATCAATGAAAAGTGCTAGCAAAACAAAAAACAAAAAAGCAAAAAAAAATATATAATCCACTTATCTGTAGTCGTTCCTTAATGGTTTTCGGCAGCCAGATGTACGAAAAGGTTAGAAACATTGGATTGTATCTACTTTAGAAATATCTGTAATTTTTCGGGGTAATATGGTTGCAAAAAAGGGATAATATACATGAATTAAATTAAAATTTTTAAATAACAAAGTAAAGTTGAACTAAGTAACGAGTAAAGTAAACAATTTAGGGAATAAAACTTTGCAGTTTCGTCGTCTGCTGCTCGTAACTGTGTTTGTGGCGCGCGCGCTTAGGAAGCTTAGGAACCAGGAACAGCAACTTGTTTAAAGTGCAATGTGGAGTGAATTGAGACCAAAATGTTTATATTAACAGTCAAATAAGCACTGTGGAGTTTAAGTCGTGATGGCAGTAAGGATAAAAACTACCGATTACAAGGTAAAAATGAATTCAGTTCAAACCATGACCCTGGGAATAAAAAGTTTCATACTTTCAGTAATATAGGCAACTAAATGTTGTTTTATTGTGCTGATTACTACTGCAAAAATGAGTAAGATCAATAAACGTTACATATATACGCTAACATTGTTCAAATGAGTGCTGGGAAGGCTGGGAAAGATGGTTGTCGTCATGATCAGAACCTGTAACATCCACAACGGTAGCCGCCATATTGGATTTCAAAACTGCCTTGAAAATATATTTTACGAAGAGCGTCACATGCTTATTTTAGTTCGTATGGGGCTTTCATATATCACATTATGTTGACGAAACTTCAATCTTTTGAATGGTATGCTTAAAGTTGTAATTGTATTCTTGTTTCACCATTTAAATATCGAGTGAATAAGACGTGTCCACCGTGATAAGGGTTGGTAGTCGCTGGTGTTTCCCCCTATATTTAATTGGTGAAACAAGAATACAATTATAGAACTTTAAGCATACCATTCAAAAGATTGAAGTTTCGTCAACATAATGTGATATAGGGTAAACAACTGCAAGGACTGGCCAACTCACCGACTACCACGGCTAGGCCACCCCCCGAAAAAGTACTTTAAACACGTCCTGACACCGGTGATGTTCATCAGTCATGAGTTGTTGGTGGTGATAACAGGAGCTCAAGACCTCTACTCTCCTTTTGAAGTTAGTATTTTCTCTAAAGTTAGAAATTAAGGCCATATTTTAAGATTTAAACAGAGGGTAATGAAAAGGGTGGCCAACGCAGTGCCCCCAACCCCAAAACGCTTTCGAAGTTTTTACTTACAACTCCAAATATTTCGAAGATTGACGCCATCTCAGTGTTTGAAAGTCGCTTGTGTCAACAAACTTTCCATTTCCTGTGCTAAATCCGCACACCACTTGTACCCATAGACGCTGGGGCACTTTCATCACAACAATCGTAACCCCAAACTTTTACCAGCACTTACTCGTACTTATTCAAGGGGACTACAGCATTCTTTGCGGTGTTTTGCACTCTTCAATTGTTTATCAGTATTGTCAATTGGTATGTGTGTACCCTCCAAACTGGGTATAAGACTTACACAAAACCGGGGAAGTAAGTGAAATTAGCGTATCTATTTGTAGTATATACGTATACATATTACGTACAGCAATTTTATCATTCCTGCATTACTAAGACAACTAGATTTCTTGGAAAGTGTTTGTAAATGCATTGGCGTATGTGTGACTCTCCACTAGATTGGCAACGAGAGTCATTTTTCCTCGCGTCGTCTGCTTGTAAGTATACATCCGAAATATTTGTTTTGTCATGAAACTTACCTGTCAGATATATATATAGCTGTATTTTTCCGAATCCGACAGAAATTTAAACACTTACGACACACGCAGTGGGAGTCAGGTGGTTAGTACCCATTCCGCCGCTGGGAGGCGGGTATCAGGAATTCATTCCCATTTTCTATCATATTTTTCTGTCGCGGTGCTGGAAACACTGTTTGCAGCACCTCCGTCCAGATTTTGGAAACTTACTAGCTACTGAGTATCCCTTTGGTTTTTCTTTGGTACTGAATTGGATCGGTGGCTTGGGCACACGTTGACTTTGGTTTGAATGATTTTGGTATTGAATTTTCTTTGATCAAGATGTCAGGGTCTAGTTCTACTAGCGCTAGATTTTGTTCGATGGCTGAATGTAGAGGTAGGCTACTGAAAGCTTCAGTAGACCCACATTCTGTTTGTAAAGTGTGCAGGGGGAATGAATGTACGTTTGAAAGTCGTTGTAAGGATGTGTGAAAGTCTAACAGAGTCGGAATGGAAGCGTATGAATCCTATCTTAAGAAACTTGAACGAGATAGGTTAAGGAGGTCTTCCTCCAGGAGTGTTTCAGGTAGGCAAGATTTAAATTATTCTCCTGCTAACCCTCCTTCTGTAGATTATGCTCCTACCCCTGTAGTGTTGCCTCCGGCCCCTGAGACAGTGTCGGTAGAAGGTAATACGCTATCACTAATTCTTGAGTCGATTCGTAACTTAGAATCAAAAGTGTTAGCTCTGGAGAGCAAAAGTGAAGAAAAGTGCAGTGAAAGTGCCCCTTGTGTAGTGGAGGGTGCGTCAGATCGGCCTCATTTCGCCTCTAGACCTAGACCTCTGCTTGACTCCCAGATTACGGGGAGAGAGCATTGTCGAAAGTCGAAGGAGGGTTACGAGGAACCCCCACCGATCTGGCGTGCCTTCGGCAGCTTCTGACGAACATACCCAGACTGCCAAGGAGCGTGCGCGTGCACGTCTCCTCAAGGAGTGCTTTTCTTCTTCTGAAGCTTCCTCCCCGCGCAAGGGGTGGAGCTCGCATACCGCATCACGTCCGCTGAAAAGGACGGCTCGCGTTCGGGACGCTTCACGTCCAAGTTGTTCTCCGGAACTTTGCTCGTCGCCTGATAGTGAGTTTGCTGCTTTTCCTCCGCAGAAGAAGCGTAAGGATTCGTCGGAGGCGGAGTCTTCCCTAGATGTTTCTTTCGAGCGCAGAAGTCGCTCTAAAGTGCGTGAAGCGGCGGTTCCTGGGAGTAGCAAGAAGGCGTCCCCTCGCCGCTCTTCTGCTCACAGGATCAGCCCCTCCCCAGAAAAGGAGGCTTCACCTACAAGCAAGATTCTTCAGTCTCTTCAGCAACAACTTCGAGATGTTTTTCCTTCGAGAAAGACTGCTCCACGTCGCCGTAAGGATGACAACCTTCCTGTGAAGAGGTCGAGGCGTTCTCCCTCTCCCTCTCCTCGCTCGTCTCTCTCTCCGTTTGTTTGAGTCTCTAGAGTTAGTCCTGCTCACCCCGCAACTTTCTAGAGGAGGCGAGAAATTCGTTTCTCGCTCTCGTGAAGCGGTTGTTTCCGCTGATACGAAACTTGGGGATAAGAAGCGAGTTTCCTTAGATGCAGAACGCGCTTCTGCGAAAGTCAAACGCTCGTTAGTGGACGCCGAAGGTGACTCGGTGCAAGTTTCGCGAGCGCCAGTGGACGCTCAGCGAGTGTTAGTGGACGCTCGGCGCGCACCAGTGGACGCTCGGCGCGCACCAGTGGACGCTCGGCGCGCATCAGTGGACGCTCGGCGAGCATCAGTGGACGCTAGGCGCGCACTGTGGACACCCACGCGCACAAGTGGACGCCAGGGGTACAACTGTGGAGTTTGAGCGCGCTTCTGTCGGCGCCAGTAGATTGGCTTCGGACGCAAAACGCGAGCATACGCACGTCAGTTTTCCACTTCCGCAAGCACAAGCGGAGGCGGGAACTCTTCCTGTTCGCCGTTCTTTCTCTTTTGAGAGAGCTCGGGACTCTTCTTTACTTCCTCCGACTTCTCCAGTGTCTGAAGAGGAAGTCAGTGACGCTTTCGTCGAAGTGGACGAAGAACAGCAGTTGGCTCCAGTTTCGACGGACTACAAGGTTTTGACTCGTTTACTTCAGTCAGCCTTTGCAGACAACCTTCCAACCTGAAGCTCCAGTACTCCTCCCTCTCAGTTTTCGTCTTCCAAAGCTGCTAAGATCTCGGGCTTTGTGAGGATGAAGAAGTCGCTTTCTACGAAGCAAGCTTTTAGGAAGGTCCATGATTGGATGGAAAAGAGGAAAACTTCGGGCAAGACTTCTTTCGCTTTACCTCCTTCAAGACTTGGGGGCAAAGCGGGGGTATGTGGTATGAGACGGGAGGAGAAAAAAGTCGGGGTTAAGCTTCCAGCCTCAGCTCAAGGAGACTTTGGTAGCATTGTAGACGCCACCAGAAGATCTTTTTTGTCTTCCTCGAAAGTCGCTTGGACACATAGCGAGTTAGACTTTCACCTTAAAAGGCCTCTTCAGGACACTAGAGGTTTTAATTTTCTTGACTGGTGCCTGGGGGTATTGGATGCCAGGTCCAGGAGTTCTGATTCCATCACTCTGGGGGAGCTGTCCAGTGTATTGTCTTGCATGGACAAGGCCGTCAGGGATGGTTCTGAGGAATTGGCTGCTCATTTCAGCACGGGAACATGCTTAAGAAAAGAGCACTTTTTTGCAATTTCACTGCAAAGTCAGTCTCACCAGCGCAAAAAGCGGAGCTTCTTTTCGCGCCTTTCTCAGAACATCTCTTCCCCCAGTCGTTGGTTAAGGACATAGCGGCCAGTCTCCAGAAAAAGAAAGCAACTCAAGACCTTCTGGCTCAGTCTTCTAGGAAGCCTGCTACTGCTCGGCTTCTTTGGGTCCTCTGCTTCGAAGAAGTCGAAGCCCTTTCGACCCGCTTCTTCCTCGAAGCCAGCCCACGAGGAAGAGGGCTCTTCAGAGGCAAGACTCCCGCTCCTTCCAAGAGCAAGAAGTGAGAGGGAAGTCCTTCAGACACCTGGTAGGAGCCAGACTTCTACATTTCGCGGAAGCCTGGGAAGAGAGAGGTGCCGACGCTTGGTCTCTGGACATCGTCAAGAAGGGGTACAGAATTCCTTTTCTGTCGTTACCCCCGCTGTCTTCGACACCGAAAGATTTGTCTCCGTCGTATCAGGAGAGAAAAAACAGAAAGTGCTTCACGATCTTTTAGATCAAATGATCGAGAAGCAGGCAGTGGAACAAGTCTCGACCGGAGTTCTCCGGGTTCTACAACCGTCTGTTCCTAGTGCCGAAGCAGTCGGGGGGGTGGCGCCCTGTTCTGGATGTCAGCAGTCTGAATCGCTTCGTGACCAAGCAGAAGTTCAAGATGGAGACACCTCAATCCGTGCTTGCAGCTTTAAGACCGGGGGATTGGATGTCTCGTTAGACCTTCAGGACGCATACTTTCACGTCCCATCCATCCCCGTTCAAGGAAATACCTGCGGTTTGTCCTGAAAGGGAAGATTTTCCAATTCAGGGCACTCTGCTTCGGTCTCAGCACGGCGCCGATGGTGTTCACCGTTCTGATGAAGAACGTTGCGAGGTGGCTCCATCTTGCGGATATAAGGATCTCTCTCTATCTAGACGACTGGCTTATTCGAGCCTCATCGCCAGACAGGTGTCTGAAGGACCTGCACACGACTCTGTCGTTAGCGAAGTCCCTGGGACTTCTGGTGAATCTCGAGAAAGTCGCATCTGACTGCCTTCTCAATCCTTAGTCTATCTGGGGATTCAGATGGACTCAGTGGCTTTTCGGGCTTTTCCGTCCCAGGGGCGACAACTCCAATGCCTGGACAAAGTGTCGGCCTTTCTGGGGAAGGAAACATGCTCGGTGAGGGAATGGATGAGTCTGCTGGGGACCATTTCCTCACTGGAGAAGTTTGTTTCTCTGGGAAGGTTGCACCTCCGACCACTTCAGTTCTTCCTCTCGAGCAATTGGTCTCGCAAACAAGATCTAGAAGAGGTCTTGTGTTTGACGGAGGAAGTAAAAAAGCACCTCAATTGGTGGTTGGATCCAAAGAAGCTTGCGGAAGGTCTTTCGCTCAAGCTTCGGAACCCCGACCTAGTGTTGTTCTCCGACGCGTCCTCCACCGGTTGGGGAGCAACACTGGGAGGGAGAGAAGTGTCAGGCACCTGGAGAGGGAACAGGTGTCCTGGCACATCAATCTAAAAGAACTCTCAGCGGTTTACCTCGCTCTGAGGTTCTTCGAGGAGGAAGTCTCCAGCAAAGTGGTGCAGATAAACTCGGACAACACCACAGCCTTGGCATACCTCAGGAAACAGGGGGGAACGCACTCTCATTCTCTGTTCGTCATCGCGAGGAATATCCTGATGTGGGCGAAGGCGCAAAACGTCACGATCCTGACAAGGTTTGTGTCAGGCGTGGAAAACGTGCGAGCGGACCTTCTCAGTCGGCAAGGACAGCTTCTGCCGACGGAATGGACCCTTCATCAGGAAGTATGCCAGGCGCTTTGGAAGCTGTGGGGACGTCCTCACGTGGACGTTTTCGCAACTTCCCGAACAAAGAGACTTCCGCTGTATTGCTCCCCAGTTCTGGACCCGGGAGCAGTGGCAGTAGACGCCCTACTGTGGAATTGGTCGGGACTAGACGTGTACGCTTTTCCCCCATTCAAAATTCTCGGGGAAGTAATGAGGAAGTTCGCTGCATCAGAAGGAGCGAGAATGACCCTCATCGCCCCCTTCTGGCCAGCGGCCGACTGGTTCACGGAGGTGATGTCCTTCCTAATAGACTTTCCGAGGACGCTTGCCCCTAAGGAAAGATCTACTCAGACAGCCCCACTTCGAGATGGTACCACAAAAACCTCCCGCTCTGAGTCTGACTGCGTTCAGACTATCAAGAAGTTGGCCAGAGCGAGGGGTTTTTCTAGACCTGTGGCAACGGCGATTGCCAACGCAAGGAGGCCCTCCTCAGTCGCAGTTTACCAATCAAAGTGGGCTGTCTTTAGAAGTTGGTGCAGAAGGAAGGGCATTTCCTCCACCTCAACCTCTGTGAGCCAGATAGCAGATTTCCTTCTTCACCTTAGGAAAGAAGCGAAACTAGCCGTTCCCACGATTAAAGGCTACAGAAGCGTGCTTTCTGTGGTCTTCAGACATAGAGGACTCGACTTAGCGAATGATAAAGACATTCATGATCTCATTAGATCATTTGAGACCGTGAAAGTTCTCCAGCCTAAGGTACCATCGTGGAACTTAGACGTGGTACTGAAATTCCTCATGTCGAGTCAATTTGAACCGCTCCATTTAGCCTCGCTTAGGAATCTTACTAAGAAGACTATTTTCCTAACCGCTCTGGCGACGGCGAAGAGGGTTAGCGAAATTCAAGTCATAAGCAAGCATATTGGGTTCAAGGAACATAGTGCTGTTTGTTCCTTAAGTCCTACGTTCTTGGCAAAGAACGAGAACCCTTCCAACCCTTGGCCGAGAACGTTCGAGATCAAGGGGTTGTCGGAGCTAGTGGGACCTGAAGCTGAGAGAGTCTGGTCCTGTCAGGGCTCTCAAGTTTTACTTGCAGAGAACCAGAGCATGCAGAGGTTCTTCGGAGAACTTGTGGTGCTCTGTGAAAAAACCAGATCTTCCGATGTCGAAAAATGCACTGGCGTTCTTCTTAAGAAGTACGGTTAAGGAAGCCCATGAAAAGTGTGGTGAAAGTGACATGGAACTTCTGAAAGTGAAAGCCCACGAGTTGAGGGCTATTGCTACTTCGGTGGCGTTTCACAAAAATATGGCAATCAAAGACATTTTGAGCGCCACTTATTGGCGAAGCAATTCGGTGTTCGCTTCACACTACCTGCGGGAGGTGAAAGCAACATACGAAAATGTTACTCGCTAGGACCATACGTCGCTGCAGACACTGTGTTGGGGGCAGGAGGTAGCGCTCATCCTATCCTTTAATGGTTTAGGTGAGTTTTTAACTTGTGTTATGGTTGTGGGGTTGACCGCCTGCGGCGGATCTCCCTTCCATTAGCTTAGTCATATGGGATACTGTTGGTAGGCTACGCCAGGTGGTTTGGTTTTTACTTCGTTGCCCTCATTTGTATGGTCTATGGTCTAGTCACGTCGTGGTCTCGCCCCTGTTGACAGATCATCTGGAGTGCACCAGCTATATAGGTCTCTACCTCGCTGGCAACTCTAGTAGCACAAGCAGACTTACGCGGCAGTAACCACGAAGTCAGCTATGCTAACAGGTAAGGAATCAAGATATCAATTATCTGCATATATATGTTTCCTAAAATCTTCTATTCTGTCTACTCCCACCACCAAAGGTGGGATTCAGCTATATATATATCTGACAGGTAAGTTTCATGAACAAAATGATATTGTAATGATACAATTAAGTTTGTTCATACTTACCTGGCAGATATATATAATCAAGTACCCACCCACCTCCCCTCAGGAGACAGTGGAAATAAAAATATGAATAGAAAAGGGAATGATTCCTGATACCCGCCTCCCAGCGGCGGGAATGGGTACTAACCACCTGACTCCCACTGCGTGTGTCGTAAGTGTTTAAATTTCTGTCGGATTCGGAAAAGTACAGCTATATATATATCTGCCAGGTAAGTATGAACAAACTTAATTGTATCATTACAATATCATATTTTTGGGGGGTTAATTTGGTTGCAAAAAAGAAAAAAAAAAAAAAGGGATAGACATGAATTAAATAAACATTTTGTACGTTCAACTTCCCTTTCAGATATATACTTAGCTTTAGACTCCGTCGTTCCCGACAGAAATTCAAATTTCGCAGCACACGCTACAGGTAGGTCAGGTGATCTACCGCCCTGCCGCTGGGTGGCAGGACTAGGAACCATTCCCGTTTTCTAATCAGATTTTCTCTGTCGCCGGTTCCGACAACACCTGTTGTGGGTTCCTCCTGATGGATTTCGTTTTTCGCTTGCCGTGGATCTTTTGGCCGTCTTTTGGTGACTAATTGGATCATTGGCTTGGCATACACTTTATTAACTTTTTTGTTTTTTCTTTTTTGCGTCAGTCTCTAGTACTGTCGTTAGTGTATGTGATTGAATGTATGTCGTTAGACTACCGAACAAGCAGTTCGGTAGATCCTCTTACTGTAGATTTGATTTTTGTTTCATGAAAGTACAGCTCTTTTGTATCTGTCAATTATCGTACTGTATACATTTACTGATTGACAGTCATTATTACGAAACTTTTGTAATAATGACAGTATACGTTTGCTGTATGCAGTGAATTTACTGTATTACAGCAAATTTGCTGTATTACAGTGGATGTATACATTTACGGTATACATTTACTGTAATAATGACTGTATACATTTACTGAATGGCAGTCATTATTACGAAACTTTCGTTTTGATGTAATTCATTAGAGAACCTTCATTGCTGAAGTTTCATTAGAAAAGCTTGAGTAGATCTCGTTCTAACGAGCCAGTTAGTGAGACTATAGCACCTATCCAGGACACAGAACCTGCAGATTCGTCTAAATGGAATTAACGGATTTGAAGGATGCCCTCAAAAGATGGAGCTCAAAATGTGAGCTTTTGAAGGTAAGCGCAGTGCAGTGGATAGTGATTTCAGTGTACCCAGTGCAGTGGAGGGGGCGTCTGATCGGCTCTGCAACGCTCCCAGGCCTAGACCTCTTCCAAACTCCCAGGCCCAGAGGAGGAGGAATGTCGAAAGCCTTACGTAGGTTGTGGAGGATCCCTACCGTTCAGGCGTCCCTTTGGTAGGATCTGTGTCGTCCCAGACTGCCAGGGATCGCCGTTGCAAAGGCATCCTGAGAGAGTGCTTCTCGTCATCCGATTCCGCTTCGCCCAAGCGCGGCTGGAGCTCGGCTGAGCAGTCCCGGCCTATGAAGAGGAGTTGGAAAGCGCCCTCCTTGGATTTTAGCCCTGAGCACTTCCCAGAAGGTTCGCCTGTTGATAGGTAGAGAGCCTGAGAGCCCTGTTTTCGCCAGCTTTCGGCTGGGAGTCCCCTTCGTCCTCCAGACCTCCTTCCCCTTCGTCTGACAAGGAGCGGGAAGATTCTACGACGAAGATTCTCCGTAACATGCAGGAGCATATCTCGTCTCTGGTAGGAGTAGTACTTACGAAGGATCCTCCTCACAGGAAGGACACTTTTCTTCCAGTTAAGAGATCCTCTCGTCCCTTGGACGTTCCATGCTCCAAGCTCCTCTCCACAGCTCCTCGTTCTTAGAGGAGTTCCTTCAATCCTCCTGCTTCTCGCTCGCCTCCTCCGATACACGAGGCTCGGGAACACTTAGCGACCGAGCCCTCGTCTCCTTCCAATCACAAAGCGCCAGCCAGGTACGAAGCTCAAGCGAGGCGCGAGTTGCCAACCAAGCGCCAGTCTCCAGCCAAGCGCGAGTTGCCTACGAGAAGCGAGCCAGCCAAGTGCGAACGGCACTACAGGCGCGAGTCGCGATCCGCTTTCCAGCCGCTAAACGCCAACCAGGCACGAGTCTCCAGCCAGGCACGAGCCGCATGCCAGGCGCGAGCCGCCAGCCAGGTGCGAGCCGCTTTCCAGCCGCGAAGCGCCAGCCAGGCTCGAGGCTCCATCCAGGCGCAAGCCGCTTGCCAGCCGCAAAGCACCAGCCAGGCGCGAGTCGACAAACAGGCGTTTTCCTTCCTCAATGTTCCGATCAGACATGAGACGCCAGCAGCACTGCTCCTTCCGTCCGCGAGGCTTCTTACAGGCGCAAGGCGCCTCCCAGCCTTGAAGAAACTCCCAGAGGCGAGGCGCCAGACTGAAGATCGTCGTCTTTCGACCGCTCTTCCTTGGACAGAAGCCCCTCTCCTCATGAGCGAGAACCTGCCTCTACAATCAGGCTCTCCTCTCCTTGCAGGCTCTTGTACGCCTACCAAGCGCTCTTCTCAGCAGTTGCCTTACTTCCTGGTAGGCGCCCTTATTCGGAACCTGGCGTAAGCCCAGTCATTGAGGAAGGATCCTGCCCCTCCCTCGATTTCTACGGGAATCTAGACGACCTCCACTGCTGATCGTCTGACGAATTCGGTAGGGTTTTGCCTAATGCTTTAGATTCTGAGGAATTTCTGGCATTCGCAGTGTTCGAGTTTCTTACAATCTCTTAACACTTAAGCGAAACCATGGTCCTCAGCGAGCTAAAACGAGAATTCCCGATGTTTTTTTACAATGTTCGGGAACCTCGCTAATGCTCGAATTTTTAAAATATGTTCTGTCATGTAAGTGGGCTGGCCCCCATTGACAAGATCATAGAGTTTCTGTCATGTAAGTGGGTAAGCCCCCATTGACAAGATCCAAAAAAGGCTTTGTCATGTAAGTGGGTTAGTCCCATGACAAAGATCCTAATAAGGTTTCTGTCGCGTAAGGATAAGCCACCCCCATTGACAGATCCACAAGAATCTCAGTCATAGGTCACTACCTCGCTGAGGCTCTTGAGGCAAAGCAGACTCCATGACGTGTTCATGAAAGTCTTCTGCCTAATAAGATAAGAAGCTTGAAACTGTTGCCTTCGGGTCTCGGTTCACATTGAAGTTTTTTCTTCGGGAAAAACTTCTCCCTTCTTTATCTTGACTAGAGAACGAAGACAGTAGATCTCCAATCATTCTACTCTCTCTTCTTGTAGGAAAAGAATGTAGGATGGAAGTCGTTGTACAAAAACCTGCTAATATACTATGTATATTACTCTCACGACATGTTCTGTTAAGCAGTTGATTTGTCCGAGGTGCAGACGCATATATAGTTAGCTCTATCAATGCCGACTGAGACGACGAGTATCCTAATTGAACTGCAAACCTCTCAGGAGTTTCCAGTTTCGATTTTTGATACTGATGGTGTTGTCACGACAACACCAACTCAGCTTTTGTATTTACCGAAATCCGTTTCTCTTAAATATAATTGCCCGAGCGTATTTTTCTGCTCAATGGTTGTAGCCGAACCCATTCCTTCGTAGAATGGAATAGTTGGCAACTCAGGATGAAGAGGTGGTGAGAGCTAACGTTGTATGAGACTGTTGTCTTTGCCATAGCAGCTCAGTACCAGCTGACCCTCAGCGGTACGCGGTCTGTTACGTCTCTCTCTCCTGCACTGATGTACTGCCGAACCGTATCTCTGCCCAGAATCACGGACTTAGGTCCCTGATTAACAGGGATTCTTGCATGCATGAATGACCATCTTCTGCTATGTCGCTCGGTTTCATCACCTTCGACATTACTAGTATTTTTTCACAGAGATATTTCTTGGACTCTCTCTTTTTCTGTTTACCGCCCTGTAACGGAAGGCTGTAATAGTCCACCGCTGCTTCGCACTAAGTTATGAGGAATGTTTTCTTCAGACATCGGAGTTTGTTTGCAGAAAATTTCTCATATTCCTAGGTGTGCAAGTTCTTTGTTCACCCCGAATTGACAGATGTATCGGAAGACATAGCCTGTTCCCCGGACTGACAGTTCTGCTTTCTATATTCAGCCCATGAAAAGCAGTTCTGTAGGCAGTACTTCCTGGAGTTTTTCTTTGCTGAAAAACGATCCGCTTTCATAGCTAACGACTTATCATCGGACAGCATTGATTTAGAGGTTAGCTTTTTCAGTCCTTGGTAAGCACGGGTTCAGAATCTTGAGAATCTTTCTCTCGATTCGACTGTGAAGAAGTAAGTTGCTTCTCTGTCCTCCTTCGTCTTCTACAGCATATAGTGTTGTTTCTCCTTAACTGAGATTCAACTACAGTGGTACCTCGAGATACGAAATTAATCCGTTCCGAGACGGCCTTCGTATCAAGAGTTTTTCGTATCTTGGAACACATTTTACATGTAAAATGGCTAATCCGTTACAAAGCCCTCCAAAAAAACCACCCCAGTAAATATATTTCCAGGCCTAAAACACATGTTCTAGGGTTACGACGGAAGAAATATGACTCCAAAAAGGCAAAATACTGTACATACTTGAGTATTATTCAACTGCATATAATGTTCAACCCCATTTTTACTGCATATATTAGGACTTTGGCATATGTCCCTTAGCAATAAGCCTAGCCTATGTTAGCGGTTGCTACTGTAGCCTAGTTTATGATTCTGACATCTAAACCTAAGAGCTAAAAGCTTAGAATATGCCAATAAAATGTATAAATAATCAGTATGTACTCATTTCAAATAATTATTAATTAATCATTAACTATAATACACAAACAAACACCCAAACCTTCCAATCTATTGTTTACATTCAGATCTACCCGTCTTACGAGTATGGAACGAGCGCCAAGCAATCATTTTCCTAGCACACAGTAAGCCATAAATT
>NC_061110.1:86057929-86088285 GCF_015104395.2 Macrobrachium nipponense | reverse complement strand
TCACTTCAAAGATGGACTCTGTTCGTAAATCCACTGCGTAGTGGTTATTCCACGAACGGTCCTTTGACCAATGTTTTGGGAGTGTTTGTCTGTACATCAGAGCAATACTTCGAGGAGAATTCAACAGCCAGTCAACCCTATTATATATATATATATATATATATATATATATATATATATATATATATATATATATATATATATATATATATATATATACTATATATATATATATATATATATATTATATATATATATATATATATATATATATATATATATATATATATATTATATATATATATATATATATATATATTATATGTATATATATATATATATAATATAATATATATATATAGATATATATATATATTATATAATTTATATATATATATATATATATATATATATATATATATATATGTATATATATATATATATATATTAATATATTATTATATTATATAAATATATATTATATATATATATATATAAATATACATGTATATTAAAAATATACATACACACACATATATATATATAGATATATATATATATATATATATATATATATATAAATATATTATATATATTAAATAAATAATAATATATATATGTATATATACTTCGAGGAGAATCACAGTCCAGTCAACCCTAATATATATATATATATATATATATATATATATATATATATATATACATATATATATGGAGATATAATCCACAAATGATGTAAAATCTTTATTTAGTTATAAAAAATATATATTTCTTGTACAGTAAATTACAACTTTCGACCATCAGCTGCGGTCTTGTTCACTAAAATGTGGTATATTGTCTATAGTAACTGACATGAAGGAGCCAAAAAAAAAAAAAAACAAAAAAAAAAAAAAAAAACTTTTCTCATGGTAGGATTTCAAACAATATAGATTCAAACAATAATTAACTATTATGTATGAACAGGTGGTTGAGCCCTCGTCCCTTCCAGAATTTTCTTACATGTATGCATGTATGTATGTTATATATGCATATATGTATATAATACACATATGTATGTATACATATATTACTGAGTTAATGGACTTCCTGTCTCAGGTGACACACCTGCCGCGTAATCTCACCTGGGTGTAAGAATGGCTTATCTTCCTTGCATTTTCAACGGCCTCCAATAGGCGTTAGTTTCCGGCACTCACAAAGCATTTATGGATGAGGTTGCTACCCCATCAGTCGGTCACCTACAACAGAAGGAAAGGGGCTAAATATCTTTCCTACCTCAGGAATAAGAGACAGACAGGCAGAGAGAGAGAGAGAGAGAGAGAGAGAGAGAGAGAGAGAGAGACCTTACCTTACAGAACTTACATCTTGTTCGGGTTGCCCCAGGTCCCTCAGTATGAGGCACCTCTAATGTCTACCAGAGAGTTGCTAGTGCATCTCCGGTATATTTTGCATCTTCCAATCTTGGATGGTCTGGGATGCAGCTTTGATATTTGTCGAGCTTATTCTTAAACACATCTATGTTCACTCCTGATATATTCCTCAGATGAGCTGGCAACGCATTGAATAGATGCTGCATTGTCGATTCTGGTGCGTAGTGGATTAATGTCTTGTGTGCTGTCCTTATTTTTCCTGGTATAGTTTTGGGCACCATATCATATTGCAATATCCAAGTGGACTACGAACATACGTTTTATAAAGCATATTCATGTGTTCAGCTTTTCTTGTTTTGAAGTGCCGTAACAATATTCCCATTTTTTGCTTTACATTCTGCCAATAGAATTGCTATTTGATCATTGCATAACATGTTCCTATTCAACATCACACCAAGGTCTTTAACTGCTTCCTTATTTGTGATTGTCTCATTATTAGGTCCCCTATATGCATATAGCTTTCCTTCTCTATCTCCATAATTTATTGATTCAAATTTATCAGAGTTAAATACCATCCTATTTACCTCTGCCCAATCATATACTTTGTTAAGGTCTCTTGTAGCGCGTTCCTATCTTCATCACAAGTAATTTCTGTACTTGTTCTTGTGTTATCGGCGAAACTACTCACTACCGATTCCTTAACATTGCTGTCTATGTCTGCAATCATAATAACAAACAGCAATGCAGCTAGCACTGTACCTTGTGGCACACCGGATATTACCATAGCTTCATCCGATTTCTCATCGTTTGCAATAACTATCTGTTTTCTGTTGTGTAAAAATTCTTTTAACCATGTTCCTACTTTGTCTACTATATTATGATTTCTAATTTTCTTCGCTAATATGTTATGATCTACCTTGTCAAAAGCTTTTTCTTTTCCGTTTTTCATATTTTTGTATATGTTCTCACGGTGGACTAACAGTTGGGTTTGTGTACTAAAATTATCTAGTCTAGAAAGGAGAAGAGAACGCTACATGAGAGAGAGAGAGAGAGAGAGAGAAGAGAGAGAGAGAGAGGAGAGAGATAGAGAGAACGCCTAGATGAGAGAGAGAGAGAGAGAGAGAGGAGAGAGAGAGAGAGAGGGAGAGAAGAGAGTTGTTTGTATGCCAAAAAAAGGCTAAGCAAATCTCAGGGCCATTTTCATTTGTAGAAAGATAGACAAGAGATTTTCTTCTACGAGAGAGAGAGAGAGAGAGAGAGAGAGGAGAGAGAGAGAGAGGGGGGGGGAGAGAGATTGATATTTGTTTCGTTTCCTTTTCCTGTTATTTCTAAAAACCTGCGACCACAAACGTATCGAAAAATTGGTGTGCACCGTAATCATTTGCGATAATTATTGAGAGAGCAGAGAGAGAGATGAGAGAGCGAGAGAAGACGAGAGAGAGACTCAGAAGAGAGAAAAAGCGAGAGAGAGAGAGACTTTTCGCGTGTACCTTTATTTCTGTCTTTCTTGAAATTTATGTATTTTTTGCTATACAGTGAAATTTACGAAAGGTTTGGTTGACGTTAGTGTTCGGTCGCGGAAGACAAAAGGTAAATTTCCTTGAGTTTTGCCCGATTTACTGCTCTAATTATAGGGAGGAAATTTTGAAAGATATGTCCTTCATTTATATACCTGATGAAGAATAAACCGTGATATTGCTACAAGCCAAAGGCTGGTTAAAGCACTAAACATTTTTTCCTGGCAATCGGTATCATCTGCTATTACGTCAAGCTCAATATTATACTGCAACCTTGAATCAATCATCCTATTATGTCAAGCTCAATAGTACATGTAACCTTGTCTTTATTATACCGTAACCTTATCTCTCTTAATCACTCATCTACTATTACGTCAAGGTTGATATTATACCGCAACCTTGTCTCTCTGAATCACTTATACTCTTCTTCCAATTTTGTTAAAAATCTGCCCGAGGTGATTTCATCTTTGTTTGCAGATTTCCGATTACTGTGATTTCACTTATTATTACAACCACAAATGACAATATTCCAGCCACTGTGCGTTTACTTCCTCATTATTAGGTTAATGATTACTTACTGGTGTACTCTTTGCTCAGAGTCCAAATTGACACTTGAATTAAAACTTTTCCATGGTATTTCTACGGTCCTCTTTGGGATTATAATTTTGGCCTGTATCTTCATATTTCCTCTGTGAGTGCCAGGATGTGGAGGATAATTACCGCTTATCTGCTGCTCACATCGAGATGGCTCTTGCTTTGATGAGGATTCTGGTCTTCCAAAAATATAATTTTCTATCGAAAGTTTTTACAAGACTTAAATGACATTTTCTGCCTGTAAGACGTGGAAATATTTGTATGTAGGCATGGAGTAAACGTCCATTTTGTTAGAAAAAAGTAAACAAGTCAAACCTTATATTTCTGGCAACATTATTCATAGGTGTTATAACTTGAATTTACACAACTTAGTGAATCGACCAGTTACGTTTTTTTCTTTTCGTGTCCGCCTATTAACGCCAGTACTCGACGTGCTTAAGCCAAAGAGCAAACTTTTAACCTTGGTTACATTCTTCTCAATGTCTTAACCACATCAATTCCCTGTCTCTTAACTTAAAACGATATCAGATGTTCTTGAATCAAAATATCGTATAATTCTAACGTAAATGTCAGTTCATACATCTCTAGACATGACGTTATTCTCTCCCTTAATGATTTTCTTAATGAGTTCAGAACCTGAATATTCTGGCTCACTGTCCTTTAAAAAGTGCCGTTCATTATGGGGACGAGAATATAATAACCTTATTTATCTAAGGAGTTTACGTGCCATCTGTTACGGTTTTACAGACCAAAAAGGTTTTCTTCTTTTTCTGTGTATTTTTTAAAAATGGATTCTAAAGACTTAGCTTTATGAATTTTGTGTATATTTGAATTCTTGCTCATGAACCTTGATTTGGTAAGTGACAAACTGGATACGTACAGCAATACCCCTGCCCCTCCATGCAGCAGGGATTAACTACTTACCTATATTAAGTCGAGAGAAGATCCAAAACATCAAGTAATCAACAGGACAAGAAGCTCAGAAAAGGCAAGTTCTTGGTTTTACTACAATACTCTTCTTACCAGTGTTACCTGTATTGTTCTTGTTTTTATTGTTATCTTTAATATTGTTTTTTTCAAGTGATTCGATAGCTTTCTCATGCGATACATTCTTGTTTCCTCTTTCCGTGACCTTATTTATAAGCTAGAAAACTTTATTCTTAATCTTAGGTACTGAAAAGTTAATAGCATAATATATACCTATAATGCAAATAACGAACTTAGCATTATTTTTGCTATAAGAAAGTGTTTAAGAGTCTATTGTTTTCAGGGCAGATTTTCTTGACAAAATTTGGAGTCGAACACATAGGTTTATGAAGAAGATAATCTTTATGTATATTAAAAGGAAATAACGTCAGGATAGGCGTAGAAAATGTACTTGTATTCGACATTTTGTAAGCTTAACAATCTGGTGTCATCACTAGTTGTAAATATTCACTAGCACTGATTCTGTAAATATTACGGCTTAAATGGAAGTTCAAATTATGATTTGTCATCTTCTAATGACAGTATGTTACTTTTTTTTCATTTTAAGTTTTGAGATCAAAGCTATTACTTTGAATGTGCCTATTCGCAACAATCACCCAAGACAAAATGAAACCGGCGTTTGTACAATGATGGTTTAAGCTTATAATGAAAATGTATAGTTCACTGGACTTATATAGTATTTTGCCCTCTGCATCGTGCGATCTACCAATTTTGAGAACCAATTTCAAGGCGAATTCAGGTGTGTTCTGTAGATTGAGAGTATACCATGAATGCTGTTCTTAAGTAGATGAATTCTCAGGTTAATAACTTCATCAAAGATCTCATCGATGTGTCCTTGGTTTGAATTTTTTATTTTTAGCCTTTTCATCTATTTTCAATCACCACACAAGCAGACATGTTTAGAGATTTTTAAAATAATAATTATATTTGCTATTATCTATATTATATATTAATTATAAAATATAACATATATGAAAGATATAATACATAATATCTAACATATATATACATATATATAAACCATACTATAATACGTTATATATAACATTGACCATTGATTACATATAGATAACATTGATACATATATGTAGATATAATCCAATATATACATGGAAACCAGATATAATAATATTATATTATATAATTATATATATAGAATAATAATATGAACATTTACATATATGTATATATCATACATACCATTATACCTAATATATTATAAATATCACTATATACATACCGACCTATATATATTATATTAATATAATTATACATAACATATATATTATATTGATTACAAGAATATATATATATATATAATAAATAACATATATATATATATTACATATACATATATAACATTTTATACATATTATACATATTAACATATAATAATATACATCTATTACCAATATAATATTCTACATATATATATATATTAACATACATTTATTACATAAATAAATATATATATAGCTCCTATATACATATTAATAATAATATATATAATCTCTCATATATATATAATATACTATATATAATACAATTACATTACATTATAATCTTATATACATACATATAATATATATTTTCTATATATATATATATAATTACAATACAATATAATATATACAATATATATCTAAATAATATACATACATATATATTATATCTAACATATATATAATATATAACATACAATATTGAATAATATATACATTACCATTATAAATCTAACATAAATATATTATAGATTACATGTATCATATATATAATTACTTTACAATATTATATTAACATTAATACATATATATTATATATATAATTACATATATATATATATATATACCATAACATATATATCTATATATACCTTACATTAACATTTCTAATCTTATAATAATAACATACTTATATATATATATATAATATACCATAATATATCTTAGAATTATTATATATATGTAATTAATAATTATATAATTATTATACTATATGTCATATAGAATATACTACTATACCCCTAATTAAATATATTAAATTATATTATATATTTATATATATAGAATATATATATATATACTATATATATTAGATAATATATATATTATATAATATTATATATATAATATATAAAGTATATAACTATATAATTATTATATATATATATATATAATATATATAAGATATTAATATATATATATATACATATATAATATATTTATAGTATATATAATAATTAGAAGTAATCTATATATATAATAATATATAATATTTATAATATATATATACATATATATATATATTATCTATTTATATATATATCATATATCCAATATTATTACATATATTATATAACATATATATAAATATAATATATATATGATATATATATAATATATATACATAATAATATAATATATAATTATATATATTTACATGATATATATTACAATATATATATATATATAAAAAATAAAAATTTATATATATATATATATACCTTATATATATATTATTAATATAATCTATTATATATCTATACTAATATATTTAAATATTTATATATATAATAATTAGATATAACATATATTATATATCATAACATACATATAATATTATATTATATAATATATTATATAT
Source organism: Macrobrachium nipponense (assembly GCF_015104395.2). Taxonomy (NCBI): domain Eukaryota; kingdom Metazoa; phylum Arthropoda; class Malacostraca; order Decapoda; family Palaemonidae; genus Macrobrachium; species Macrobrachium nipponense. Next base: position 86,081,174 of record NC_061110.1, on the reverse strand, counting down.
ACCATTTTTAACAATATTATATAATAATTGATATATTAATATTACCATTACAAATATTATATAATATAAATTACAATACAAACATTTAATTATTATATACATTAATATAGAATATTATAACATTTAACATTATTAATTAATAATAAATACCATAATTATTATTATATATATATACATTACATACCATATATATATACATACATATATATATATAATATAAACATACCATATAATTATATATACATTACAATTAATATCTAATATTATATAATTAATTATACATGACTAACATCTTATATTATATATAATAAATAATTATATTTATAATATATATAATACATACATTACATATATAACTATATATAATATATATATACAGTTATATAGATAAATATTATATTATAATATTAATAATATATATAATATGTTAATATATATATATATATATATATATATGTATGTATGTTATATATATATTAATATATATATATTATAAATATTATTATGGTATGTATGGTATGTATATATTAGTATTCATATCTTATTGTATGTATAATATATATTATATGCTATGTATATAATCTAAATATATACGTATTTGTATATAATAATGTATGTATGGTATATAAATTATATATTATATATTTGTATTGTAGTTAAATTAATTCTGTATGTATGTATATATTTATTGTAATGTATATTATATATGTATGTCATGTATATATTATATAATTATATGTTAATGTATTTAGATTATATATATATTATATATATATGTTTAGGTGTAATATAATATATTATATTATATATAATATAATAAGTATAAGATTTGTAGGTAAGATATTATATGATATATGGATACGATTAATTCGATGTTAATTCCTTAATATATGTATATATATATGGTATATATATATATGATAAGATATATATATAGTATATATAGGTATATATCTAATCAGATATATATAGAATAATATCGATAATATGTAGAGATATTTATGTATATATATCTGTATATATATATATATCTATATAATATTAGTATTATTATATATATAGATATATATATATAATCATGTATATATATATGGTAATATCATGTATCTCTATATATATTATTATATATAATATATGATATAATGTATATGTATTAAAATGTTATATATCTAATATATGAATATATATAATATTGTCTATATATATATATTATATATAATATAATGTTATATATATATTATAATATAGATTGTAATTAATATACTATATAATACTTATCTATATATGTATAATATATATTATTTATAATAGAATAATATATATATTCTTATAATATAATATATATTCTAATTAATATTATATATTATATGTATATATATGTTGAGTTATATATATGTAATGTTATATATATTATATATATATTATAATATATAAATATATATAGATATGTTATGTAGTATATTATATATAGAATATTATATGTAGTTATATATATATATATATTGTATGTTTATGTTATATATATATATATATATATCTATATATAATATAAGTTATATATAGTATATATAATATATAATAAGATTACATACATAGTATATATATACCGAGTTAAATATAGATAATATAATATCGAATTACAGCTAGCTATCTGATGATATATATTACAATGTATTATTATATATAATTTATATATATTTAACAATATATAAAGTTATGATATATATATATCGAGCGTACATATATAAATGTTTACAATTATATGTATATATAAGATATATAGATTATATATATATAGATAATAACATATATAATATAAATAGTATAATTATATATAGCTAAATTCTATATAAAGTAAAGTTTATCTATATATATAATAGATATATAATATAATATATAGCATATTAATATAACCAATTTTATATTATAACATATAGTATATTATATATAAAATAATAATAGAGTATACTATATAGTACAGTATATATAGTAGATATCATAATATATATATATAGATATATATAGTAACATTATAAAGGACATATATAGTATTAGATACATATATAATATCTATAATAAACGTACAATTTTTGTGTTGTAGTATATATATTAATGATATATATTATACATTAATATTATATATAATTATCTATATATAGATATTAACCATGACATCAATGATATATTTAATATAATACATAAACATTAATATATTATATATAACATTATATATATATAAACATTACATATTATATTACTATTAACATACATTATATATATTAATTAAAGATAACATGTACATACATATGTAGTATAAGAACCTATAATTATATAAGATAATATACCAGACATATTATATAGTGTATAACAACATTATATATTATATATATATAAATACATACGTAATATATTATATTATTATATATATCTATATATAGATAATATTACATGACATAATATATAATATATATATTAGATAATAGATACATAATAAGATATAATAGTTATATATATATGATATATATAAATAGATATAAATATTATACATTATTATTATTATCCGTATCTATTATATACATGATATATATTAGATATATATTACATTACATATGAGTATAATATATCTATATACCATAAATATATTAGCTATATATGGTATCTACATTACATATCATATAAATTATATACATACATAGATAGTAAGATATTATAGACATACAATATATAGTATATATACCATAATATATTATCAAGCCATATATATATATATATGAGATAACCATAACAGTGATATGATTACAGTACAATGTATATGATATGATATAGTAATTATATATAATTAAGATTATATATATATAGTTAGTTTATAGATACAGGATATTATATATATTTGGTATCTATATTATATATTGAATATATATTACATTAGATTTTATATTATAATTATAATAAATATACATAATATAATCGATATAATAATCTATTAATTGATATATTATAGTATGGATATTTAGTATACATGATACTATATAGATATATATCTATATATATATATATTAATTATTAATAGAATTTAGTAATATTATTTACATATTATAGTATATATGATATTATATATATAGTTATATATATAATAGAGGTTTATATATATACATATAGATATATATATATATAATATATTTAATTTATATATACAAAAGTTCCATATATATATATAATATATATGATAGATATCAGATTATATAGATATATGTAATATATAGAATGATTAATAGTAATCCTATATTTATATAAGTTAGGATATATACAGTAGATATATATATATATATAGATAATATTATATAATATGATGATACTATATTATAAGATTATATATTAATGATATACTAATATGAATATAGATTAATATTGATATAACATAACCATATATATATATTAGTACATTGGAACATTATATGTTATAGACATATATATAAATATTATTACATAACAAGATATTATACATTACCATATTAATTATACCATACAGCTATATAGTAATATCTATTATAAGAAGATATGTATAATATTAGATACATACATATGATATACCATACAATTATATATATATTCTATATACATTTACATATATATTTTTACTAGATATCTATAATAATATAATATATATATTATAAAATATATATATATTGTAATTTATAATATTCAATACATAATTTATATATATATAATAATATATTATATAAATGTAATTGTATGATATATAGTGATTGATATATTAAATATATAATATATATGGTATGTATATATTATGTATGTATTATATTAACTATCAATATATGTATGTATATATTATTATATTATATAATGTATTTGTATGTTAAATAAACTTAATATGTACGTATATAATAATATATTATGTGTGTATTATAAGAATATATTATATATATAATGTATATGTAGGTATATATATATATATTATATTATATATCGAAACTAAAAATAAAGTCCTTTAAATATCTAACTTCGCTCTTACCTTCTGAATTAATATATTTTCAATATCTGCTTAAAGCCGGTAGGGGGGGAATTTATAACGGGATAATAGAAATTTGGCGATCGACAGGTGCGAACCAAGCGACCCCTCCCGCAATTACAGGACTGGGCAGGTTTGAAGCCTTAAAACCCACCACGAAAAAAAACCGGTTCCTGGTTTTCGGGGTCGGGGTGGGTTTAAGGCTTTCCACTGCCAGTCCTAGTTTTTGGCCAAGGTCGGCTGGTTCGCGCCTGGGTCGAATCGGCCAATTCTATTATCGGCTTAATAAATTCCCCCTACGGTTCTAAGCATATCATGAAAAATATATTAATTCAGAGGTAGGAGCGAAATTTAAGCTATTTAAAGGGACCATTTTGTAGTTCGATATATGTCTATGAATCACCAGGTAATGGTGATAGGAACTTATTAATTATATAATATATATTTATATATCTATATATATTATAAATATATTCTATATAATCATATATATATATATAGTTTTATGTATTATATGAATATATTATATTATCATATTCCTAATATATATATATAATTATATATATATATATTATATATATATATGTTGATATTATATATTGCCAAAATTAACCAAAATGAGATTTCAGTTGGCTGGTGGTGAAAAACCATTCTTACAGAAACTTGAAATTTCTGCATAAATCAGGGACAGGATCTCTGAAAGATTTAAAACTAAAGTTACCAATCCCTCCACCACGTAATGGGAAAAAAAGAAGGGAAGACTTTCAAGTTGGAAACGCACCCATGTCAACAGTCGAAACTACCAAAAAAAACTTTTGGGTACCAATATTTTAGAACCAAGTTAGGCATTGATTTGCCCGAGAAATTGTTATGTTCTGGAATGAATCTGGGTAAATATGGATCTGCCCACCTCAAAAACTCTTATGTGAATTAAAATATCCCCCCATTTCAAAATGCAGCAGGGACAACTTAATCATGTTACGCCAAAATCTTTCACCACCTGTTTCGCCAGTAGAATGTCCCAGTTGGTAAAAACCAAACCGATATTTCCCAATTGATTTTGAAAGGATTTTGGAAAGATTTCAATTCAAAAAACAACTTCCAACAATTCATATGCAGTGGATCCAAAATGTGGGGCGGTTAGGTATCTGGAAATGCGAAATGGCCGTTAAAAACAGGTTTTTAATTGCAAAAACAATGAAAAAAAAAAAAAGCTGTGGAGTCCTTATTCAGTCAATCTGGGTATTGAAAGATAGTGTTCTTTTTAGAATCGACGGGTGGGGTCCTAGGGTTAAGCCTGGGCTGTGCCTGAACTCTTCCACCTGGAAGTTTGGAAAAATTTCTTTGGGAAAATAGTTTCACTCTTAAGCAGAAAAACAAACATATTGAGCTGAGGAAAACTCTTCGTCAGGATTGGGAAGGGTAAATCAAGGACATCGAAAAACTGGACCGAATGTTCTGAGGAAAGTTCATTCCCTTATTCCAGGGAGTTTCTACTGAAAAAAAACTTGATGCCAAAAATGCCACAGGAGTGTTTAGGTTGAATGATTACCCATTCTTAAACTGGGGTTGCTTGCCGTAGAGAATTGGGCACCAGGGAGGGACTATGGAAGAAAACCGACAGGATGAAGGACAGTCTTTGGGAGAGGCTAAGTTTGCCCATCCCGTAAAAGTAAGGTTCCTTCCTCTTTATGATTGTTCAGTAAATTTTGTGGAAGATAACGTAGAGGAGGATCATTACCAATCAAGCACAATGGCAAAATGTTCAAACAGGAACTATCTGTGTGATTAACGGATTAAATGGAGTTTACTTCATACCGTTTTTCATTACCCCTTGTCTTTTTTCTTTTGATGAACTTACAATGAGGAACGACTGGATAAATCTACCCTATTTTTTCAGCAAACTAGAAGCTTTTCTTATAAAATTGTGCACAAAAAAACCATTTCTACCCAGAAGAACCCATTGTTTATGAAGTTCATATTAATAATTTTTTGAAGATTTCAAAGTAGGCCACTTTATAGAGTCATAAACAATGTTTCTTAGTGATATTTAAGTTAGTGCTATTTTTACCCGGTTTTCAAATTTTAAAAAGTTTTATTAATTTAAAAGGGGGAAAAAAAATATATTAAAAATCCCACCCCCCCTTTTAACTTTTTAACCATTTGAAAATTTAAAATTAAAAAAGATTATTCTACACGTCCTGTATTATAAATATTATTAAAAAGGAAAAATAATGAGGAAAAAATAAATAGGTCCAACTGGGTGTTAAACGAAATACAAAAGATGAAACAATTAACACTCTTACCAGTATTTGCAAAAAACCCACTTTTATTATTCTTAAGACAATAAAATCCATAATAAAACCGGTAATCACCAAAATTCCACGGAAAGCCACAACTGGATAAAAGAAAACTTTATTGGTTCAAAAGTAAAACCAATATTTCGGGTCATCCAAGGGACCATTGAAACAAAACAAAACAATACTTAAATTTTAAAAAATTTACCAAATTAGTTCCCTCCCCTCTAGGCGAACTGGAAAGAAAAAATTCATTACAATATTTAAGGGATTACCCACCATTAGGTCAAACCTTCTAGTGACTAAAAAAGTGGAAAATTAAAACAAAATATTAAAAGAAAAATATACAACGGGTGGAAAACCATAAATATTCCATTCCCCCACAAAAAAGTCTTTCATCACCATCTTGAGGACTGAAAAAAAAAAAGGACTATTTTAAAAACAATCTTCCCATTCATTTACAGGATTCCGTGAAAAAAAAAAATAACAGGGTCTGCAAAACCATACAATTGTCTTTTCCTTAATATGATGAAGAATTTACTGAAGAATCAATATTCTTTTAACATCAGGCCACCATTCTCCAATGAAAAGGTCCGATTTGATTTTCGTTTCTTTTCGTATTCATTCTCGTTTAAAAACACGTTTAGAGGGCTGATTGGGTCCGTTTGTAGGGGACGTTGATAGTAAATGGAGGAAAACAAATTGGAAGATAAGCTGCCCAAATGTCTCCAAAAAGCAAACCAAATAATCCCAAAAAAAGGCTTCTTTTTCTTTTCAAACAGTCCGCATTAAGGTCGGTTGATGAGGTTTGAGGCTTGCTTTTGAGAAAAGCATTACATTACTGGAATCTGCCAAGATTTCCATCTGTCCCTTTCTTCTTGTAGCCAGTTAACCAGCTCCCGTTTTCCCAAGTCGGCTGGCAATAAACCTCCCAATTGAAAAGGGGTTTCTTAAAAAAAAATTTGGTGGCCTGCAAAACTGGACCAAGGGACGGCCAGGATTGCAGTTTTTTGATGTGTTTCCAAAAGGCCAGTCTTGCAATCAATCAGTTCCAATTAAATTTCTTTTTACTTGCTTGTAAGAGAAAGTGAGGAGGAGCGGGAAAATACATCTGAAAAAAATTCACAGGAAAACGGCCGGGGTTAATAGGCCTCAAACCAATTCCGAGGAATCGTTTTGAAAAACTTTCTCTTTTTAGAGGTTGGGAAGGCCGAGGGGCGTAATTATGGCAAAATGATATCCTTCACCTTGGCATCTTAACTGGTTGGACCACTTGCATTGGCTTCCCACCAACACTCGTATCCAAGGTACTGTATCTTGGCATGTCCCAAAAGTCACTTTTGTCTTCAGGATTTATTTGGATTAAATCGGAGCTTCCTTCAAATCGCAAAAGCCAATACTTGCCTTTCCAAGGCACTTCATTGTGGTTACCGGACCATGACTCTGTAAAAATAAATAATATTCATCTAAAGTAAAACTGGGCAAAAACTCCTGGTAAGTCCCTTCTAGAAGATCAATTTCATTGCCCTCTGGAATACTGGTCCTGCATTTTTTTTTTAAGCCAAAAGGTTAAAAAAACCTTATACTGGAAGGAACAATCCAATCGGGTGTGTAAACAAATGCCAGTAATGGGTTTTGATGATGGTGGATAAAGGGAAATTTGGTAGTAATCCGTTTTTAAGGTAGGGCGTCTATTACGTTGTAATACAAAATTTCTTTAGAAGGAAAAAACTTACTTTAGGATCAAATAAAAATACATTCCACTTCTAGGCAGTGGGTATGCATTTGTGAACTGTCAGTTTATTAAACCTGTTTCTATCATCGGTGCAGAGTCGAAATGATCCCATCGGGTTTTCCCTTACTAATAATAAGGCACGGCGAATGGACCAAAAGGACTGTCCACAGCGTTCGGGGCCAAGGTTCGGTTATCCAGTAGAAACTGAGGTTTCTTTTTTCTCAATATGGCCCCTTCTTGTATTGGGGGCGGATACTCTTATAGGGGTGCTTTGCTTGAATTGGCGTTGTTTTCCCTCTTTCAAAAATTATCGTTAATATTCCCAAAAAAGGGATTTCTTGTTTTGGGTGGTTGGGAACAATCTTTCCACAACAGATCTCTGGAAAAAGGGACTTCAGCAAAACCTTTCCACCATTCCTTAGCCTGATGAGAAAAACTAAAAATGCATTAACTTTGCAGAGGATATTCCATTAAAAACTTTCAGGAACTTGGTAGCGGTGTGAGAATTCATTACCAATTTTAAAAATCCATTCTCCTGGGAAACAATAAACCTAAATTATCATTTTTAAACGGTTTTAAAACAAAACTGCAAAGCAATGTTGGCTTTACCTTTCCACATAGTGCTCTTTGACCAAAAGGCAATTTAAGGCTTTTCGGTTAGTTCACCTATGGAACCAAGATGTTCGTCTTTCCTTTTTACCCAGTAGTTCAAAATTCCATATACATTTATTGCAGCGTTTTCTCTTACTTACAGTATAGGGCTCATTCCAAAACGAACATTCCAAAGACTTAGTGGGATTAAATTAAGCATTTAAAAATTGATTCCCCTGGTTTAAAATTTGCCTCGTTGTTACAGTTTTAAACATCAAACCTTTTCTTCATTACTTTTTTGTTGCTTTTAAAATAAAGATTTCTGATGTGCAAATTACTCGAAGCCTCCAATCCTTAAATTGCTTTTTTTTTTTTTGTAAGGAGTAACAGCATATTGGTGCAAGTCTTACCTGATTCTTTGGTTTTCAAGTCCAGGAACATCATTATAAAAACCTTTCAAGGGTCCTCTAAAAACACTACCTACAATAAAAGTAATCAAGAAGGGCGAATATTCCCAAACTTTCTTGCTGAGTTATTTCTTAATGGCGAACAAACCACAAATGGTAGTCCACCTTCATCCCAATCCTTCTGATGTTCATCGGCTGTACTTTTGTCAGCGCCCTCCTTAAAGCGTTCTCTGGGTTGAAAATCTCTCGAGCGCCCCTGGGCTTTGGCGGGATGGAATGAAAGCTGTAGATATATAGCAATGGGTGAACCATCATAGCTCAAATAAACATCCTGGAAAAAAGCTTTAGATGTAAAATTTGGTCACCTAACGGTTCGGTTTGAAACCACTTTAGGGATGCCATTATTGAGTTGTAAAAAACTTGGACAAAGGTGTGGAATAAGATTCCGTACTAAGTTCCGTAAATTCGGAAAGGGAATAGGCATCTGGATTATCCCTAAAATACTAGAAAAAACCACATAAGTCAAAACAATGTATTGATGCTGTCTTTTTCTGTTTTTGGTACGCTGGTCCAACGCAGTCAATAAAATAACTTTTCAAAAGGTGAAACAGTTACAAGACTACTTGAGGGACCAAAGGCCACTGGCGTTTAGGTGCTTGGTTTGGGCTTACCTACTTTTTGACAGGTTATGCAACAATTGCAGAATACCTTCACATCACGCAAAAAGGCTAGGCCAATAAAAAATATTGCAATATACTGTATGCTGTCTTCTTAATCCCAAGATGAGTAGTAGAGACTTCATGGGCCACCCTCAATCACATCATTTTTCAGAGTTGCTGGAACACCAACTGATGTTTAACTTCCCAAGAGGCAGTGCCACTGCGGTACTTGCTCTATATTTCCCTCATTAGCACTCCAGCTCTTAAGTAGTAACATGTAAGATTCTGCCATACTCTCCTCTCTGTCAATGCATTCTTAAAACAAAGGCTGTAAAGAGACATCGTTTAATTTGCTCATGTTTCAAATCTGTGACATTAATTTTATATACATCGATTTCACTACATGATGTTGTCAATACATTTCCAACTTTTTTCATTACAACCTTCCCTACTCGTAGTATCAAAACTAATCTCCCTATCCACAGTAGGAAATAGCAGGTTGAAAATTTTCATTAAACAAAACTATAGAGAGAGTAGTCAAAATCTGTCCCTAAATCTAAACATACTCCATCTCTCACTTTGTCATCCTCAACTGCAGACCTAGCACCACATTCAACAGAATTGAACTGGTCATCAATACTAGGAAACAGATTCAGTCAAAACAACACCACGCAGGCCTCTGCTGCGTTCAACTACACAAGATGGAAACAAAATCACGTTCCACATCCTCCAACTGCTGAACAGGGCTGATTTCCAAGGAGTATCACAATACACTGGGTCCGGTACCACACGATTACCTGCAGCATCATTTCCAACAAGAACATCTACGCCAGGAATCGGAAGAGACTCGACAATACCCACAATGATATCACCCTTGAATATGCCACAATCCAATGCACTCTAGCCCGAGGCAAAGAAGTCAAACCACCTATGCTCCTAACTATTACTTTATCATTGGTAAGACAGTCTTCAACCCAGGTACTGCCTCTAACAACTAAACTCTGCGATGAACCGGTGTCCCGCATTAACTTTACAACAACACACTTACTATGTTCATCACCAGCAACCAAAACGCCGTCAAAGCAGAATGGTTTGAAACAAACCATCAACACCACCAGCTGACTCAGCATTATATCACAACAAGAGAAATTAGATTCCTCTCCTTTACTCTTTCTTTCATTCTTCCTAGAATGTTTGGACATCTAGCTTTCACATAGACCGACCTCACCACACGAATAACAAGTTACACTTGAACTAGCACCAGAGCCAAGAGATTTAACAGATAATTTATAAGGGACTTGTTGGTGGGGAGTTTTGAGGTGACTTACCTGGTGTCTTCCTGGATTGGTTACCTGGTTTGCGGGGAGGTCTTAATAACCTAAAATTTTCAGCAAGTACAGTTGCTCTTTGAAGAGTATTTACTTCTTTCTCAAATAAATACCTCTGCGTATCAATGGGTATACCTCTTATAAATTGTTCTACTAATATTAGTTCTCTATATTCATCCATGCTCGAAACACCAGCAGACTTTAAACCATTTATCATGCATACGCACCAATATTATGGGGAATATTCAACATACGACTGGTTGTCAAATTTACGATATTTGCGAAACTTTAAGCGGTAATATTCCGGGGTGAGTTCGTACACACGCAAGATAGATTCCTTAATAAAAAAATCATAATCTTTACCTTCTTCTAACGTTAAAGCCAGAAAGGCAGACCGACTTTACCCTTTAAAGCAGGTTGAATAAGAATTGGCCAATATTTCCTTAGATAGCTTCTAAACTATCTGCCAACTTCTCAAATAAAGCAAAAAATTCATCGGGCGAGTTTTCGTCGAAGGAAGGAATCATCTTGACTTAATTACAATTAGTATTACTATCTTCTAACGGAGCTACACCTCCAGTTTGTCGCGTTTAATTTTAAGTTGTTCTAACTTTAACTTATATTCACGCTCTTCCCAGTTCTAACCACGCTCTTTTCGGTCTCGTTCTTCACGTTCTTGACACCTCTTTTCGGTCTCGTTCCTCACCTGACCTCCTTTCTTCCTGTCTAACCTTTCTTTCCTCCTCTTTCTCCTTTTTCTCTATCGGCATACTGCCAACTCTAACCTCTTTACTTCTAACACCGAAACTCATTTCATCACAAAGATCAAATGCTTCTTCACTTAATATATCACTATCAACCAATTTATTTATTACAAAATGCTTGACTTGTGATTTACGCCACATTTTCTTGACATCTCGAGCAAATTCATATTTACGTGCAATAGATAACCAGTCCTCTTTACGTATCATATGCGAACGCAAATAACCAACAGAGGGTTGACTAACAAATTCATTTAAATCAAAGGGCTCCATAATTACAATCAACTTTACTATTCAAAACAAAATTTAAATATTCAACTTTACCCTTCACTTAACCTTAAAGTATTTTGGCCGCAAAAAATCAATAATACAGAACAGCCGTTAATAGTCAACTACCATAAAGACAATTACGTTTCACACAACTTCGCTCGAACAATACATTTAAAAAATACGCATATATTCGAGAATAAAGGCAATTAGGAAAATTGCTGTACACACACAACGTGTAGAATATCCCGGACAGGCCCCCATTTGTTATGATTCATATTAATATTTTAGATTTCAAGTAGCACTTTATAGATCATAAACAATGTTCTTAGTGATATTTAAGTTAGTGCTATTTTACCCGGTCAATTTAAGTTTATAATTTAAAAGGGAAAATATATTAAATAACTTTTTTAACACTTTTTAACCACTTTTAATTAAAATAGATATTCTACACGTATGTATATAAATATTATAAAGAAATAATGAGAAATAAATAAGTCCACTGGTGTAACGAAACAAAGATGAACAATTAACTCTTACCGTATGCAAAACACTTTTATATCTAAGCAATAATCCAATAACCGTTAATCACCAATCCAGGAAGCACACTGGATAAAGAAAACTTTATTGTCAAAGTAAACAATATTCGGTCATCCCAAGGACCATGAAACAAAACAAAAAAAAACAATACTTAAATTACAATTAGTTACTCCCTCTAGTGACTGAAAATCATACATATTTAAGGATACACCATTAGTCAAACCTTCTAGTGACTAAAAGAAAATTAAACAACTATTAAAGAAATATACAACGGGAACCATAACAACATATTTGTAGTAGATATTGGTTATTTATCGGCGTGTGGTGTGGCCACAACATGGCACATACAAACGATGTATATAGGGCTATTTGTCTTATGTGGAGATGCACCTCCAGAGAAACTGCTATGTCGTCTTTGATGGTTACAGTGATGGTCCTAGCACAAAGAATGTAGAGTAGAGTCAAAGAGCAAAGAAGGTCCAGTCTACATAAATACTTTCACTGATGAGATGCCTAGCACTATGAGACATGACAGATTCTTGACAAAATGGAAAGAACAAGGCAAGGTTGATTAATGGACTGAAGGTCCACCTGGAACAACCTGGGAAAAGATTCAATGTTGTGGGAGCATATGTCACTAAGTATTTTTTCCTCGTAAAAAAATTTACACCTTACTTTTTGTGATGGTTAACCATTAAACTTTGCAAAAAAAAAAAAAAAAAAAAAATGGTGTACATTTTTTCCAAGCAGTTTAATCCATTTTAAAAGTAAAATTGGGTCTAGGTATATAGATTAATTTCAGAAGATTACATAATAACAGAACTTCGAAATACTCAGTACAGTATATAAACTCACAGTAGCCTAGAGTAGACAAAAAAAAAAAAATTCAAAAGCCTAATAAGGTTTTATACCAAAAATAACAGAGAATATATCATATGAGCACTCAGATCTCATGTGTGACTACTGTTCCATCCCTATAATCTAAACGTACGTATACAAGTTTTAAAGCAAAGGGCTATTACATGCAAAATGTTACAGATGAATTATGATACATGTAATAAAAAATAAGTTTACCATATATATATATATATATATATATATATATATATATATATATATATATATATATATACTATATATATATATATATATCGTTATTTCACTATCACTACAAGGAAAAATCAGTTCTTTATGCTGCATTATGTAAAGAGAAAGCTCTTTGGTTCAAAACATAAAACAACAAACCTTTTGAACATTTACAATATCACTAAGACAAAAAGTGAAAATCACTAGAAAACTGACATAATTCTTTTCAATAATTTTCCATATTTTGCATTTTGATCCTGTCGTACTGAGAGAGAGAGAGAGAGAGAGAGAGAGAAATCAGATTTCACTCAAAAACATATTAATACGTATGTATTTATACATATAGCCATATATGTATACATCATATGCATATTATATACTACATATATGCATATAATAACATACATATGCATACATGTAAGCATATTCTCGAAGGGACAAGGGCTCAACCACCTGTTCATACACAATAGATATTTAGGTTGTTTGGTACCGAATCTATATTGTTTGAAATGCTACCATAAGAAAAGTTTTTATTTTTTTTTGTGCTCCTACATGTCAGTTCCGTAGGCAATATACCACATTTTAGTGAACAAGACCATAGCTGAAGGTCGAAAGCTGTAATTTACTGTACAAGAAATATATATATTTTATAATAACATAAAGATTTTACATCATATGTGGATTATATTCATCCCATATATATATATATATATATATATATATATATATATATATATATATATATATATAGTATATATCCATATATATATATATATATATATATATATGTGATATATATATATATATATATATATATATATATATATATATATATATATATATATATATATATGGAAGTATTACTCTGATGTGTACAGACAAACACTCCAAAAACATTGGTCAAAGGACCGTTCGTGGAATAAACCAATACGCAGTGGATTTACGAACAGAGTTCATCTTTGAAGTGAGAGCCAATAGATGCATCTTACATCGCCTAGAAATTGGGCGGGAGACTAAAAAATGGAGACCATATCATCGCTTCTTCTCGACAATTACTTAACAAATTTACGCCTCTAGAAATGTCTTTACTGCCTTTTATTTCATCTTCTTTGTAAGTAAAAGAAATCGTTTGTGGCAATGAAAAGTATTCACTTTCATCCCAGTACTTTTCCGTCCTCTCCCAACAATTATTCATATATTGTAACTACTTCGTCTCTTTTGTTACATCTTTGAAATCTCTTCACTATTAAGTTCCCTTTATCAGCGCTGGATGACCACATAGGTTCTAGCACTTGTCCTTTGGCCTTCATTTTGTATTCCATTCCACTATACTTATGTTGTTAAGAGAGACTTATAATTATTACTTAAAGAATGTAAAATCTCATGAAGATTGCGGGGGGGGGGGGGGGGGGGGGGGGGGGTGCGGGGGGGGGGGGGGGGGGGGGGTGGGGGGGGGGGGGGGGCGGCAAAGCAAATGAGTAGCAAGGACATTGATGTACAGCAGTACTCCACTCACCCCATGCAATGGGGAGGAGCTACTTCCCTATATAAAGTGGAGAGAAGATCCAGAACATCAAGAGAGCAACAGGACAAGAAGCTCACAGCTCAGGAGAAGGCAAGTTCTTGGTTTTACTCCGATGCTTTTCTTACCATTGTTACCTGTATCATTTCTATTATCATTGTGTTCGTTATCACCATATTTTTCTAAGTGAATCGTTTAGTGTTTCTATTGTTGTTAATTCTTACTAATTTTTTCTTTTTTCTTCATTCATCAGCTAGAATACTAGATACTTTCTTCTCTTGATTTTATATACTGAAAAATTAACAGCATAATAATAGTTTTCCATTATTCTTGTTTATTATTTCTTTTATGTGAAATTGTAAGCCACACTGTGATACTGACGTACAACTCCATATGTATATTATTATATATATATATATATATATATATATATATATATATATATATATATGGAGTGTACGTCAATATCACACTTTTGGCTTACAATTTCTTTGTTGAGTCTAGTATGTTATTCAAAGATCATAACAGTTCCGTATATGGATGACTTTCTGTTCAGTTTAGACTAGATTTTTCGGAGCATAAGAAATTTAACAACATTTTTTGAATTTACATTGAAATCTAATTCTTGTTATGAGCTTTTGGAAAACATGTGTGATTTACTTCAGTAATATAGAAGGTGCAATTAATCTCTCTATTTAACCTAGTCGCATTTTTATAACATAAATGATTGTCCGTTTTATACCTTCATTATTTGACGACGGAGGATACCTCATACGATTGGTTTATTATTTACTCCAATTACCTTAAGAGTCGTCTGAAAGATGGCGGACTAATATCATCTTCATTATCCGCATTGTCATGTTTGTTATTATCGTAGAAGAAGATTTGAGTCCTATTATCTGATTTTGTTTTTTCATTCATGTCTTTACAAGAGAAGTTTAAGCAAAGCATGATTAAGGCATCATATGTGATTTCATTAGTTACTTTTTTTTATGAAACTTATTAAATTTACAAAAGCTTTTCCACCATACTGCCTTCAAAACCATTTTTTTTTTATCTAGTGAGTGTCCTGACTTAATAAGGCCTACATTTGGTTCAGGAATAGAAAAAAAATTGTTTTTTCCCAAGGAAAATAAAACACTGCTACGTCTATTTTTTTTTTCTTTTTTTAGGTTTTCTTGCTTCAGCCTAAATCAGTGAAAAAAAAAAGAAAAGTCTTATCCGCAATGAAGATCTAACTTCTTGTCTCTTCTGTTGGTGGCGGTAGCCTGCTATTCCACGCCGAGGCATTGCCATCTCCCGAACCAGCAGACGTAAGTTCTCAAAAATGGACTCATTTGTCTTACCATGATTCGGAATAAGGACTTAAGTAAGATACTGTTCGTTTTATAAATAATAATAATGTTGATGAGTAAAGGAAGTCTAGAGATCACTGCTTCGGTTAGTTTGCTGCACTGGGGGGAAAATGTTTGTAGTCGCGTTGCTGCTCTAATAATCCAGTCAGAGTTTCGTAAATAGATAGCCGTAAACCTTATTGTCCACGAAGCGATTTTATCTTTAATCCATTTAAGAGCGTTTGTAGGAGTAACGTATGCGTGACTGTAACATATCTGTCTATTTATATATTTATTTATAGTTTTATTTTTTTCAATTTACTAATACAACTTCCCCGTAATTTATTTACCCATTGATTTTCATAAGAATGTCGACATGACGAACAGCCTAATAAACAGAGGCCTGTAACTTGAATTATGAAAGTTTGTAGAAATCTGGAAAAATGTAAGTCGGACCGAACAAAAGAATTATTGATCTAAGCAGGCCAAAAAAAGAAAACTAATAAATAAATCGGTATCGGTATTTATTAACAGCTAAGTGTGATGGGGACAACGGTCACTTCTCTTGGTTATTTTCAGAATGCTATCTATCAATTTAGCTATAGTAAAATTTCATCTAATTTTTCCCTTATGCAAAGCTGTTCTATTTTTTGAAGTTTTCTAATAAAGCCAACGAATTCTTGGTATGTTGTTTAACGATGTGCGCAGAATGAGTAGCCTAATAATGGTAAAAAATATAATTTGAAATTCAATACGAATAGAGAAATTTCGATAATTGCATTTTGCTAAAGCTCCTGCAGTTTGCAATCAAAACACGAAATGCCTAGCCATGTCTTTTGAACAAACCTTGAATGGAGTTAGGCCTATACAGGGATATCTGTTGGGAGCTGTATTTAATCTGTGTGCTTTCACGAAGGCTCCTCTTTTCGTAAAAAGTAGTAGTAGTAGAAGATGGCATTTGTCTTTGAAACGGCTCCATTGGACTTCGGTGCTATGCTAATCGTGCGAGTCCATTCAGTAAGAGAGACTGTCCGGACCATGAATCTCCTCGACTCTTTGTTTTTTCACCCGTTGCAATTAAAAAAAGAAATTAACCCCCTCCCCCCCCCCCCACACCCCAACAACCCAAGCCCCGATCTCCTTTAGTGACAGTAGCCGCTTTTCGTTACTACGGTTATAAAATACGCACATAGTTTTTTTTAATGCTACCACATTCGATAATCCTCTCATGTTCTTTTAAGCTATGTAAAAACATATTTCTAATTAATCATGTGTTTTACCAAAAAGAAAACTTACAATTTAGTTTGCCAACAGGAGGCCAAAGTGACCTCGTCCGTGGCCGACCCAGCTTCAACGAAAATTACCATCGATCCAAACCGATGCTGCAACTGCTCTAGTGCTAGAAACAGGCTCGGAATCTCAGTTCATTGCACTGTCTCCATAAGCTTTCGCACTTCCCAGCGGGAGTGCTGCCCTTGCCCAGATGTGGGTACCCCCAAGCCTTAGCGAGCTGAGAGTTAAGAGCGCGGGAAGAAGAAGAACGCTCGGCAGAAAGGGTCTTTGTTTTATGGCTTTTGTGACGCTCGCTCTTGTAACTCAATGATTTTTATGACGGAAGAACTTACGGAATTCTTATCCTGTAAGGTGTCCCGCTTTATGCATGTTGAAACACCTAAATCATTTAGCTTGAATTTGCCTCACTTTCTTCTATGAATTTCAAAGTAGAAAGTCACTATACATTTATTTCTTGTTGTATTACACAACAACATTGATATAAGGATGAATGTAAAGGCTTTCGATAGTAACCACCTGCACAGATCAAGACCTCCTGAACACCAATGAAGCGGCCAAGCGATGGATCCAGTTGTGGCACGACAAGATATGATGATTTGTAACAAATTTTGGTTTTCCTTGTGCACTGTCAGTTCTCATGCAATAAAAGCATCGTATGCAAGTTTTTTGTTCCATTTAACAAGTAGTGCGACAAGGCAAGTGAGCCTAAGAGTATATTTTTGGAAACAATTTTAGTCTTTAGAAATATAATGACGTGAGCAACTACTGGAGTGTTTAGCTAATACTTTTCCCAATCACAGAAAAGTTTCTTATTATTTACTATGAAGAACATCCTGAAAGATATTGAAGGAATTTTTCTACTCCAGCAAAAAGATGGTGTAAATTTGATAATGAATTCTTGAGGAGAAGAAATTACAAACTCAAACTGAGTTTTTCATGATACAACTCCATATTGTGTTTCCTGAATTTGGAAGTGGTGTAAAATGCGTATATAGCTCTCAATTCGAAGATGAACTCCATTCGTAAAACCACTGCCTAGTGATTATGTCATAGACATTCCTTTGGCCAGTTCTTACGGAGAGATTGTCCATATATCTCAGATTAATGGTTTGTAGATTTAGAGAATTTGCTGGGCAGTCTACCCATCTATGTATATATACACACATTACACACATGCTGTGTAACTCACCTGTGATCATATTGCATCGAACAAAATTATTGTTATTTTTCCGGGGCATATAAGCATCAATTATTAGGATCTTAGAGTACCCTACCCACACTTGTGGCCCCAGCAATCTATCACATTCACTATATTGTCTAAAGATTTGTGCCACAGGAAAGAAAAGCTCCTTTTTGGGCAACCGGCTACGATGTGATTTGTAACTTGCATTGATGAGGTCATGTGATGAGTTCTGTGCCAGAGACTATTCATACATGAAGTAAATCGTTAAGTTACCATGTACGAGAGTTAAAATATTTTCTATATACATGATGCTCGGAATTCTCTCAGGTTATTTTTATGTTCACATATTCAGAGGATTTTAGGGAACTCGTAATTTGGTCATTTTTAAAGAATTCTTTGTTAAGCCACACCAAGAAAATAAATAGCGTATCATGCCAATGAATAACATCGGCCACTTTCTCGTCATTGGTTAGTTCGAAATGAAGATGTCCAGTGACATCTCCGGAAAGGAAACTACTACTATACATGCCGAGATGACTGTCAAGAGTCACTCAGGAGACTTTGAAGCAGAGTACGAATCAGCCAACTGCTGCTTTCAGTCGAACCCTGAGTTACGACGAATCCCGACTATAACCGGAAGTGTGAATCACGGCAGAGTTAACGTTGATGCTGGAAAGATTTGTGAATTATTTTGAGTTGCATTCCTGTGTAAAATCCATTGCCACAAAGAACACCTTTGAAATCTCTTTACTATCAATTTCCTTTTCAGCATTGAATGACTACGCAGGTGTCAGCGCTTTGGCCTTTGGCCTAAATTTTGTATTCCATTCCATTATACTTATGCTGTTATGAGAGGCTTTATTATGGCTTAAAGAATGCAAGTTCTTATGAAGACTTGGGGAAAAACTAAGGTAAATCATTCGCAAGGACATTAATGTGCTTAAAATGGCAGCTCCAGGCATTTCACAAATTAGCAGAAGTGTGCACAAGTAACTAGAGTAACTGACCAGATTCCCACTCCCGTGCGTTAATTTTTGTGCATTTTTGACCCTGAACCTAGAAAGGTCTAATGGTGCTCACACCTGGGCACGAGTAGCAATCCTGTCGGGAATTTCTGTTGATGATGTTAGTTTTCCGAAGGTTGGCACTGACTTGACGATTGTAAAATAGGCTACTGCTGGAATAGCAAATCGTAAATTTTCCCTTTGCTCAACTATATGATTATCCGCCAGGGAGGTTTTCAGTAACATACGTGAACATGCAAAGATTACAGAAAATGACTGTACCCCAAAAAGATTCAAAAGTCAAGATGATTTGATAGTTTTTGTGACACAGAGCTCTTATTAAAAAGATTGATGACCTACAATTGGGTATTTATGCTTAGAGAACCTAGCTGCAATGATATGTACAAAGCTGTAGCTACGAAAGGTAACTTTCATCGCTGCAGTAGAGAGGTGAATGAGTGGGAGGGCTCCATTGCAAGAAAAGACAGGAAATGAAGGAGTCATTATTTTTTGTTCAAGGTCGAGAACAAGGTTCAGAGAGTCTACCGTACTCAATGGCCCTTGCTGAGACTTATCCACTTGGCATGACAACGAAGCACTAAGCACTAAGGAACTTATGTGAACAGCGCAGACCAAATATGAATTTTCTTCCTACAGATAATTCAGTACAGGGTTATTTCAAAAGACCAGAACTTATAGTTTACTCTTTATCTAAGATCTGAAAACTAAAGAAAAACGATCTTTATCTAAGATCTGAAAAGTAAAGAAAAACGATTTTCTTTTAAAAACAAACAAATAAATAAATTAACAAATAAATAAAATGACATTTCCAATCATGCAAACATTACGCCCGCAAAGCCCTTAAATGAGATAATGAACGATAAGGTTTCCGCGATCAACATAATACACAAAGCTGTGAATGGATTGTCAGACATGGGTAGCTACTATCAGATACAAAATCGATAGCAAACATTTTTCCTTTTGCAGGCAAATTAACAGAAGCAGTGAACTGTGTAGTCACTTCTCTCCCTTAACAATATTTTTGATATTGATATAACGAATGATTCCCTATTACAGTTCTTATTGGGAATCATGGAACAACAAATGTGATTATTAAAAAACATTTCTCGTGAATGGGCATAAAGATCTCAGGACCCTGAAAGATCTTTAACCGAGTCATTCCAAACATGTACATTACGAGAGTTACCTTGGAGAAAACTAAAAGTATCCCCCTGCCGGAGGCTACCTTAGCGGACATTATATTCGAATGAAACTCTTTCAGATCACTCCTGTGGTGGTCATTTCTGCATTTTGGGTTGGTGGCAAGTAAGGCGTCTGCCGTTTGAACTATTGACCGCACTTGTTTTTCCCACCCCCCCCCCCCGGTCACCCTAAAGGATTTGGTTTTTTGTGGTTTTTTTAAAACTGCCGTCAACAGCAGGTAGGAGATCGGTCGGCCTAAGGTTTTTTCACGTAGGGGGAGATGGGGTATTGAATGAAAACACCTGTAAGAGGATGTGATTGTAACTTGTTGCAAGATCTTAGTGAATGGTGCAGGTCACAACTGAATCATGAAGTTATGGAGACGTGACTTAGTGGTCCAGCTGGGACTTTGTAATTATGTCCCTTCTATTTTGTACATAGATATAGGAAGAGGGAAGGGGAGTATATTTTCTAGCTATTTGGAGAGCGTGATTTTGACGGAAGCGAGTAAGTTCGTTATAAAATTGTTTAATGGGATGAGAAAATCCCCAATTACACAAACATGATCAGCAGTAGAGTCAAGAACAATGCTGCGTAACTCACATAGGATCACTGGTACAGCAATACCCCTGCACCTCTTTGCAGCAGGGAGGAGCTACTTGCCTATATAAAGTCGTGAGAAGACCCAGAACATCAAATAAGCAGCAGGACAAGAAGCTCAAAGCTCAGAGAAGGCAAGTTCTTTGTGTTACTCCGATTCTTTCCTTACCATGTTACCTGTATCCTCCTTGTTATCATTGCATTCGCCATCATCATGTTTTTCCAAGTGAATCGTTAGTTTTCTATTGTTGTTAAATTTGGTTATTCATCTTTTGTCCCTCATTCATCAGCTAGATAGCCTTTTATCTGATTTCATATACTGAAAAGTTAATATAACGAATACATACAATGCAAATAATGAACTTAGCATGTTTTGCTATATGAAAGTATTTCAAAAGTCTACTGTTTTCAGGGTCAAAGTTTCTTGACAAAATTTGGCATTGGACTTATATTTACTAATGAGAAAATCTTTTCGTAGATAAAGAGGAATAAATTTTAGAATAGCGTAGAAACTGTAATTGTATTTGAAATTCTGTGACCTAAACAATCTGATATCACTAGTCAATTTTCATTAGCACTTATTCTGTAAATATTATGACTCAACGGGAAGTCAAATTATGATTTGTCATATACTAATGAGTTTGTTACTGTTATGACAAAAGAGTTTCAAAAGTCCTTTTAGGTTTTGTAGATCTAAACAATCACTATGTATGTGTTTATTCGCATCAATCACCCATACAAAATGATCCGACGTTTGTAAAACGATGGTTTAAGATATAGTAGAGGAAAATAAAACCTTACTTACTGTTGGTGGCGATGACCTACTATTTCTACGCCGAGGCATTAACGGTTACTGAAGCAGCAGCCGCAAGTTCTTGAAATAGACCCGTTTGTCTTTCCATGATCCGGAATAATTAGAAAACTGTTCGTTAGTTTAGCTGCATAAGACAACTTGTCTCTTTTCATCGCTTTGTGTAGCTCAGAATTCATCCAGTTTCTTAAATAGAGCGTAGGAAGCCTTATTTTCCACGAAGCGATTTTATCTCGAATCCATTTAAGAGTTTTTTTTTTTTGCCTTTTAAGTTCATGTGAATATATAATAAAAACCTATTAATGACAATGATAAAATATGAAGTATAGTACGAAAAGAAATATATATATATATATATATATATATATATATATATATATATATTATCATATCTATAAAATAAAATATATATATATAAATATATATATATATATAATATATAGTAGTAATATATATATATATCTATATATATATATATATATATAACAAATTGTCAAGCCGCGTCTTTTGAACTAACCTTGAATTGGATCCGGCCCATGCACGTTTACCTGTCGGAAGAGAGCCAATACAATAATCGGTGCGTTTCCTACGGAA
>NC_061110.1:86032929-86055429 GCF_015104395.2 Macrobrachium nipponense | reverse complement strand
TATATATTTTATAGCATGCATAAAGGTACAAGAGATAATTTCTGTTTATACATAAATGTGTATGATTTAAATTTGAGTGTGGGTGTGTGTGTGTGTGTGTGTGTCCAAAATGGTCTACGTTGGTTAACGGTTGCTGATTCGTGTTGGGCGGGGTCTCAGCGACCTGAGTAAGGATGTTACTTGACTTTCGCTGACGCTGGGTCTTCTCATTGCCTTCCAAGGGGCGCGATGTTCTCGGTGGATTGGGGCGCGCTGTCTGGTCCCTGTTGGCTTGGGTATTCCTTCTCCTGCTGGAGGGGAGTATATGGTCCGATTCTTGTTGGACGTTCAAGGTCGGCTTCTGAATAGCGATGCTCACTGCTTCCGTTATTAAGAGGCGACCGTAGTTGTCTTCTCTGTGTACGACCTGGGTGCCTTCTATGAGCTCTTGTAGAGATGGCTTCCTGTCGTGAACATCTATGTAATGTTGATGGATGGCCCCTTGATTTCTATGAGCCAGCAGACGTCTCCGAAGGGTCGTTGTAGTGTGCCCGATGTAGTTTTGGCTGTGAGGTTTACACACCTCCTCTGGACAAGTAAATTTGTAAACTACATTCGTGCACATCTCCTTCGGTCCCCCCGGAGCGGGTGCTGTTCTTCATTATTAAGGCTGCTACAAGGTTGGGCTTACTAAAGCAATTGCTTTTAACGAAAATTGTATTAGAGAAAAACTATGCCCTAAAAGTATATATATATATATATATATAGATATATATATATATATATATATATATTATATATATATATATATATATATATATGGGGCCAGGTGCTCCCATAAGCCTCATTATAAATGAGGACCTTAGGTACCTTATGATTGAAGGGATTTGATTCAAATTTTTTACACCTATTAAATTACTAATACTTAAAATACCATCATCTGGAAAAGAAATTCGACCTCTAAGATTATGAATATTGCAGTTAAAAATACATGGTAATTTTTCCTGAATCCAATTCAAGAAAGTTGTAGTATATTTATATACTATGCTGTAAAAGTTTGTTTAAATATGGCTCACTCCTCTTCGAGCTATGACCTTCCTTCACCTTTTAATAAAAGTAAGTTTTGAGAAAACGGGGAAAGAAAAAAAATCTTGACTTATTTTGTAATGACCATGAAACTATAATTGTTACAGGAAAAGTAGTTCTTTATATAAAAAAAAAAAAAAACATCCCCTGAAATTAACAAAATAAGAGGATGGGAAGAAATGTGATCCGTACTTGGTTTCCTCTTAGTGATTGAAATTCGTGACATTTTTCCAATGGAGACCTTTAGCTTTTGTTCTGATTTCTTTGGTCTTTTCAATTCTCATAAGGTTTGTAGACTTTATATATTTCTCTTATAATACATCTCCTTTTTTTGCTCCTATTATGGGAGAAAAAGGGTAGTCTGAATTACACTAAAAACCAGGGAGGAGTGGCATGATTCACAAAGTACATCCTGGCGATAGGTGGCACGCCTGAGGGCAACGCTACTAAAGATACCTACAACTTAGAATTTCCGACATTTCTTTTATTCGTGAATAGACACCGTGTTTCCTGTATATCCGCTGAGGAAATAAAACATAATATCTATTTAATTGTCAAGGAAAATCAATTGACTTATTAATTATTTAATTTATGACAACAAACTTCGTACACGTGAATGGTGATGAGGAAGATTGCTGTTCATTTGAGTGTCTCGATCTATATTTGCTTATAATGATATGCTGATCTACATGCTGTGGTTATTTTACTGTAAAAATAAGTGAAGAAATAAAAAAAGTAGAAAATATAAAGTTGTAATCATAAGTACAAAAATACAAAATTTTATACGTAGATTATTGTGCTTAGTAGGCTACATGTACGATGCCACTTTTACAAGTCCCGAGATGATCGCGAGATCTTGAGCGAGTTATACTAATCTCACATTTTCTTTGAGGGAACGTCTAGAGAGAATGGAATATTTTGATGGGTTACAAAACTATATCTAGGATTTCAGAGTAAATAAGATTATAAATTGTTTTTAGTAGTTTAACGACAATTTGTCGCTCACACAGCGCCATACAAGCAATGAAACTAATTATTGTCAATAAACTAACCTAAATTTTTATAGCAATAGCGCTTCAGGATATGTTTATTGAGACATAAAACAGTCCACAACAGTCAATAGCTCAACAGTCTATCCTCGTGAATATGAAAATTTTTTTATAAGCTTTTAGGTTTTGTGAATTCAAACCATAGCTTTTTACGTGCTTGTTTAGGCGAATCGCTAGATCTGACGTTTGTAAAAGACTACTTATTCTTATAAGGCCAATATACGTTACAATGGTTTCGGTATTCTGACCTCTGTGGTACCTACGAACTTCTGCAATCAAAATTAATTTTATTATATATTTTGAAGAATGAGGGCAGATCATGCATACAGAGCATCATGTAAATAAAAAAACCTTTTATGATTATGTCTAAGATGAGGATTCCATTACGAGAGGCGAAAAGGTAAAATTAGTAAGAGTACCTAAATGTTTACTTCTCCCCCTTGTGTATAGTGTGTGTACTGTATTGGCATTACAACATCCAAGATTAATACTTAAATCATTACACTATCACACTATCTTGTGTCTTGTGTGAGCCTGTGTTTGTGTGTGTATACATTTATGTATATATAACACACACACACACACATATATATATATATATATATATATATATATATATATTTATATAATATACATACATACATACATACATACATACATATATATATATATACATATATATATATATATATATATATATATATATATATATATATATATATATATACGTAAACTCTATCAAGCTTTAGTTCCCTCTTGGTCAATACAAGTGTGTTTATATATATATATATATATATATATATATATATATACATATATATATATATATATGTGTGTGTGTGTGTGTGTGTGGTGTCTGTGTGTGTGTATGTGTGTGTGTGCGTAAATAATTTCTTCTGTTAATTCAGGTTATGTCTCAAATGTAAAAGGCCCTTAGCTTTAAACTAGAGTGTTTTAATGGTCTTTTAATACTTTATATATATATATATATATATATATATATATATTATATATATATATATATATATACATATATATATATATGTGTGTGTGTGTGTGTGTGTGTGTATAATGTTATTTATACATAAGTGTATACACACACAAACAGACGCTCATACACGATACTACGCTAGCGTAATGATTTAAGTAATAATCTTGGGTGTTGTAATGCCAATACAGTACACATGTCACAAGAGGATTTTTCCCTCACCATGACATTAAGATACGAGAGTAATAATATTTTTAGCATAGTACATATGCACTGTTGTCAGTCTTCTTGTCTGGAGACAGGGGTCGGAGAATGGTACTGTGTCATAGTTGACACGGTGGGTATGAAGACTGATGTTTACGTTGCCTGGGAAATAGGGTAGGACTGTCCTACCCGATATTACATGATATTCCTTGTGTGTCTGGGTCTTATTACTGATGAGGCCAAGTGATGTCTTCCCGCTGGGAGGCAATTAAAGTGCTGATTTCCATTTTAGGGGTATTGAAGAAAATCCCTGGTACTCAGCTTGTTTCTTTATTACTCATTACATCATGCCAAATTTCTCCCAAGCCTAGTCTCCTGGACCAGGTTAATTTATCTAGTCTTCAGAACTCCTGGACTAGATCCCTGGACTAGATCCCTGGACTAGATCCCTGGAAATATTTATTTTATTTTATTCTTTTTTTATTTCCAGAAAACAATACGAGTAGTATAAAAAAAGTTACTCTTTATATTGTGAGACCTCAAAAAAATACATCAAACTACATACTATGGGAATTGCTTTTCCTTCATAATGATAAGTATCAAACGTGGAGCAGCCCTGGAATCAATTAAGTTACAGTAAGCTGTAAATTATTTGATACCTACTCCACACAGTACTAAATGTTTGTATACAATATATGTCAATGGATAAGACTACCTGAAAGATTTCTGAGAAAAACTTACACTAAAATGAGGTAAAATTTGGCTAAGGTGCCTTTTAACAATATAGTCAGCCTAGGCCTCTTCAGAAATCGTATAAGATAGCCTATGCAAAGTTAACATGACTGATTTTTGACTACTATGAGATTCAGGCCTCTGTAACACAGTTATTTCGCAATAACTTTTTACCTATGCATTTCATAAATATAACGCTTATTCAGAATACACATTATATCTACACATAAATTTTGGACTGTATTCTGTATTACGTAGGTTGAATAAGAATGGTACTTATAAATGTAAAAGTGACTTTTTTTGAAGACGGGCCAACTTACTCAGAGAAAGGTTTCGAACGCACTCGTTACGTAACTTATGATAGCATTTCCTCCCTCTTTCTCGATGGATGATTGGCTATACGTAACGAAGGCTAGACCTCTGGCAACAATGACATAAAAATTTAAATACAAGCAAAGCAGTACACCTTTATGAACTCTGAAACCTCTCCACTGATAATTGTCGTAATGAACAAACCAACAAAATATGTTAATAAATACAAAACACTTCGATTATTATTGTAACTCCCAAAATAAGTGTCCTAAGAAATTACAGTCTACTTTATAGATCACAATCAGATTGACAAGATGTAGGGAATAGTTGGTAATTTTCAAAAACATAGTAGACTAGCTTGATTTGATAACTGCTATATCCAATGTCAAGTAATTTTTATTTATTGGCTATCTGCTTATTTACTGAAAAAAATAGCCGGTACCGTATTTTGGCTTTAAACCTTCACCAATAATTATCGTCAGAATGATGACTTCATGAATCTCCACCCACTTTGGCCTCGTTATAATTCAGGATAACACTGTAGGCTATCGTGGGCATTGTTGGATTAGAAAATTTAACTTCTGGCTATAAAAACTCATTTCTCGAGTAGTTGTAAGAAGTGCTAAATGATCCTCAAGGACCCCAGCAGTTGGCTTAAACGTTTAATTCATGTATTAATCTGCTATTACTAGCTGTAAAGGACCTTTGTACACTCTCTATTTGTGCAATATCCTTTTGATAGTGTGGGTACCATATCATATTCCACTATCCAAGTGGACTACGAACATACGTTTTATAAAGCATAATCATGTGTTTCAGCTTTTCTTGTTTTGAAGTGCCGTAACAATATTCCCATTTTTGCTTTACATATTCAACATCACACCATGGTCTTTAATTGCTTCCTTATTTGTGATTGTCTCATTATTAGGTCCCCTATATGCATATAGCTTTCCTTCTCTATATCCACAATTTATTGATTTAAATTTATCAAAGTTAAATACCATCCTATTTGCCTTTGCC
This sequence comes from Macrobrachium nipponense, assembly GCF_015104395.2. NCBI lineage: Eukaryota > Metazoa > Arthropoda > Malacostraca > Decapoda > Palaemonidae > Macrobrachium > Macrobrachium nipponense. The sequence continues at coordinate 86,050,059 of NC_061110.1, read as the reverse complement.
CAATCATATACTTTGTTAAGGTCTCTTTTTAGAGCGTTTCTATCTTCATCACAAGTAATTTCTGAAATTATTCCTGTGTCATCGGCGAAACTACTCACTACCGATTCCTTAACATTACTGTCTAAGTCTGCAATCATAATAACAAACAGCAATGCCGCTAGCACTGTACCTTGTGGCACACCGGATATTACCCTAGCTTCATCCGATTTCTCATCGTTGGCAATAACTATCTGTTTTCTGTTGTGTAAAAATTCTTTTAACCATCTTCCTACTTTGTCCACTAAATTATGTTTTCTAATTTTCTTGGCTAATATATTATGATCTACCTTGTCAAAAGCTTTTGCAAAGTCTAGATAAACCACATCTGTTTCTTTTCCGTTTTTCATATTTTTGTATATGTTCTCACAATGGACTAACAGTTGGGTTTGTGTACAAAAATTATATAGTCTAGAAAGGAGAAGAGAACGCTACATGAGAGAGAAGAGAGAGAGAGAGAGAGAGAGAGAGAGAGAGAGATGGACAAAATGATATTTGGCGTTTCCTCTTAATTCTAAAACCTGCGACCACAAACGTATCGCGTGCACCGTAATTATTGCGATAATTATTGAAAGAGAGAGAGAGAGAGAGAGAGAGAGAGAGAGAGAGAGAGAGAGAGAGAGAGAGAGAGAGAGAGAGAGAGAGAGAGAGAGAGAGAGAGAGAGAGACTCTTTTCGCGTGTACCTTTATTTCTGTCTTTCTTGAAATTTATGTATTTTTTGCTATATAGAGAAATTTACGAAAGGTTTGGTTGACGTTAGTGTTCGGTCGCCGAAGACAAAAGGTAAATTTCCTTGAGTTTTGCCCGATTTACTGCTCTAATTATAGCGAGGAAATTTTGAAAGATATGTCATTCATTTATATACCTGATGAAGAATAAAACTGTGATATTGCTAACAGCCGAAGGCTGTTAAGGCAACTATAAATTTTTCTCAACCGGTATCATCTGCTATTGTGTCAAGCTCAATAATATACCACATCCTTATCTCTCTTAATCACTCATCTACTATTACGTCAAGGTTGATATTATACCGCAACCTTGTCTCTCTGAATCACTTATACTCTTCTTCCAATTTTGTTAAAAATCTGCCCGAGGTGATTTCATCTTTGTTTGCAGATTTCCGATTACTGGGATTTCACTTATTATTACAACCACAAATGACAATATTCCAGCCACTGTGCGTTTACTTCCTCATTATTAGGTTAATGATTACTTACTGGTGTACTCTTTGCTCAGAGTCCAAATTACACTTGAATAAACTTTTCCTGGTATCTACGGTCCTCTTTGGCATTATATTTTGCCTGTATCTTCATATTTCCTCTGTGAGTGCAGGATGTGGAGGGTAATTACCGCTTATCTGCTGCTCACAGAGAGATGGCTCTTGCTTTGATGAGGATTCTGGTCTTCCAAAAATATAATTTTCTATCGAAAGTTTTTACAAAACTTAAATGTAATTTTCTGCCTGTAAGGCGTGGAAATATTTGTATGTAGGCATGGACTAAACGTGCGTTTTGTTAGAAAAAAGTAAACAAGTCAAACCTTATATTTCTGGCAACATTATTCATAGGTGTTATAACTTGAATTTACACAACTTAGTGAATCGACCAGTTACGTTTTTCTTTTCTTGTCCGCCTATTATCGCCAGTACTCTATGTGCTTGAGCCAAAGAGCAAACTTTTAACCTTGGTTACATTCTTCTCAATTTATTAACCACATCAATTCCCCGTCTCTTAATTTAAAACGATATCAGATGTTCTTGAATCAAAATATCGTATAATTCTTACGTAAATGTCAGTTCATACATCTCTAGACATGACGTTATTCTCTCCCCTAATGATTTTCTTAATGAGTTCCAGAACCTGAATATTCTGGCTCACTGTCCTTTAAATGCCGTTCATTATGGGGACTGAGCATATAATTACCTTTTTTTCTTTTTTATCCAAGGAGTTTACGTGTCGTCTGTTACGGTTTTACAGACCACAAAGGTTTCTTGCCTTTTTGTTTGTGTGTTACTTTTCAAAAACCCCCCCAAAATGGATTCAAAGACGTGCTTTATGAACAATTTTGCATATTTGAATTCTTGCTCATGAAACTTGATTTGTTAAGTGACAAACTGGATACGTACAGCAATAGCCCTGGCCCCCATGCAGCAGGGAGGAGCTACTTACCTACATAAAGTCGAGAGAAGATCCAGAACATCAAGTAATCAACAGGACAAGAAGCTCACAGTTCAGAGAATGCAAGTTCTTGGTTTCACTTCACTACTTTTCTTACCAGTGTTTCCTGTATTGTTCTTGTTTTTATTGTTATCTTTAATATTGTATTTTCCAAATGATTCGATAGCTTTCTCATGCGGTACATTCTTGTTTCCTCTTTCCGTGTCCCTTATTTATAACTAGATAACTTTTTTTCTTAATTTTAGGTACTGAAAAGTTAATTAGCATAATATATACCTATAATGCAAATAACGAACTTTGCATTTTTTTGCTATAAGAAAGTGTTTAAAAGTCTATTGTTTTCAGGGCTAGAGTTTCTTAACCAAATTTGGTGTCGAACACATAGGTTTATGAAGAAGATAATCTTATTGTATATTAAAAGGAATAACCGGCAGGATGGCGTAGAAAGAAAAACTGTACTTGTATTTGACATTTTGTAAGCTTAACAATCTTTTTGTTATCACTAATTGTAAATATTCACTAGCACTGATTCTGTAAATATTACGGCTCAAATAGAAGTCAAATTATGATTTGTCATATTCTAATGACAGTATGTTCTTTCACTTTAAGTTTTAGATCAGAACTATCACTTTGCATGTGCCTATTCGCACCAATTACCCAGAAAAAATGAACCGGCGTTTGTACAATGATGGTTTAAGCTTATAATGAAAATGTATAGTTCACTGGACTTATATAGTATTTTGCGCTCTGCATCGTGCGATCTACCAATTTTGAGAACCAATTTCAAAGCGAATTCAGGTGTGTTCTGTAGATTGAGAGTATACCATGAATACTGTTCTTAAGCAGATGAACTCTCAGATTCATAACTTCATCAAAGATCTCATCGATGTGTCCTTGTTTGAATATTTTGATCTTTCATCTATTTCAATCACACATAAGCACACGTTTATATATATTTATATATATTATATATACATTCATATATATAATATATATATATATATATAATATACATATATAACTATATATATAGGGTATATATATGTATATATGTATATATATATATATATATATATATATGTATATATATATATATATATATATATATATATATATATATATATATATATTTATATATATACATCTATATACATATATATATATATATATATATATCTTCTATATATATATATGTATATATATATACTATATATATATATATATATATATATATATATATATATATATATATATATACATACATCATATATATATGCAATACCAAATGAGATTCAGCTGGGTGGGTGAAACGATTCTTACAAAACTTGAAATTTCTGCATAAATCAGACAGGATCTCTGGAAGATTTAACCTAAAATACCATCCTCACCACGTAATGGAAAAGAAGAAGACTTTCAAGTTGGAAGCACCATGTAACAGTCGAACTACCAAACTTTGGGTACAATATTTTGACCAAGTAACATTGATGCGAGAATATGTATGTTCTGAGAGATCTGGTAATATGGATCTGCACCTCAGAACTATATGTGATAATATCCCCCATTTCAATGCAGCAGGACACTTGTCATTTATCATACGCCAAATATTCACACCTGTTTCTCCAGTAGATGTCCCAGTTGGAAACAACGATGTCCCATCTGAGTTTGAAAGATTAAATTCCAAAAGCAACTTCACAATCATATGCAGTGACAAAATGTGGGTAGGTGTCTGGAGAGAATGGCCGTAAAACAGGTTTTAACGCAACCAATGAAAACAGCTGGAGGCCTTATTCATCATCTGGGTATGAAAGATAGTGTTTAGAATCGATGGATCCTAGGTAAACCTGGCTGTGCTGAACTCTTCCATGAGTTTGAAAAATTCTTTTGAAATAGTTTCACTATATCAGAACAACATATTGAGCTGAGGAACTCTCGTCAGTTAAAGGATAATCAAGACATCGAAAAACTGACCGAATGTCTGAGAAGTCATTCCCCTATTCCAGAGTCTACTGAACTGATGTCAAATGCCACAGGAGTGTTAGGTGATGATACCTTTAACTGTGATGCTGCCGTAGAGATTGGCACAGAGACTATGAAGAAACCGACAGATAAGACATTTGGAGAGGCTAAGTTGTATCGTAAAATTAAGGTCCTTCCTCTATTGATTATCAGTAATTCTGTGAAATAAGTGAGGAGATCATACTAGTCAGCACAATGCAAATGTTCAACAGGATTATCTGTGAGATAAAAGTAGATGAGGGTTTTACTTCATACCTTGAGTATAAGTTAGCCCTACGACCCCTTTCTTTGTTTTATGAAATTGGTTATTTATTGAGGCGTGTGGTGTGGCCACAACATGGCACATACAACGATGTATATATGGCCTATTTGTCTTATGTGGAGATGCACCTCCAGAGAAACTGATATGTCGTCTTTGATGGTTACAGTGATGGTCCTAGCGCAAAGAATGTAGAGCAGAGTCAAAGAGCAAAGAAGGTCCAGTCTACATAAATACTTTTCACTGATGAGATGCCTAGCACTAGGAGACATGACAGATTCTTGACAAATGGAAAGAACAAGGCAAAGTTTATTAATGGACTGAAGGTTTACCTGGAACAAGCTGGGAAAAGATTCAATGTTGTGGGAGCATATATCACTAAGTATTTTTTCCGCGTAAAAAATTTACACATTACTTTTTAGTGATGGTTAAGCATTAAACTTTGCCAAAAAAAAAAAAAAAATAATATGGTGTACATTTTTTCCAAGCGGTTTAATCCATTTTGAAGTTAAATTCTGTCGTTAGGTATATAGATTAATTTCAGAAGATTACATAACAACATACAACTTCGAAATACTCAGTACAGTATATAAACTCCCAGTAGCCTAGACTAGACAAAAAAAAAAAAAAAACAAAAAAACTTCAAAAGCCTAATAAGGTTTTATACCAAAATAACAGAGAAATATATCATATATGAGCACTCAGATCTCATGTGTGACTACTGTTTCCATACCTATAATCTAAACATACATATACAAGTTTTAAAGAAAAAGGACTATTACATGAAAAATTGTTACAGATCTTAAGTTATGGTACATGTAATAAAAAAAAATTGCCAAAAATAAATATTGTATACCAACATAGATATATATATTATTATCTATATCTAATATATACTATATATATTACTATATATATATAATAAAAAAAAAAAAAAAAATTAAATATTCGATATATAGAATATATTATAGATATATCTAATATATATTAGATATATGTATATAATACACATACATATATGTATGTATATGATATATATACTATATATATATATATATATATATCTATATATATATATATATATATATCGTTATTTTCACTATCACTACAAGGAAAAATCACATTCTTTATGCTGCTCATTACTGTAAAGAGAAAGCTCTTTGGTTCAAAACATAAAACAAACCTTTTGAACATTTACAATATCACTATGACAAAAGTGAAACTCACTAGAAAACTGACATAATTCTTTTCAATAATCTTTCATATTTTGCATTTTGATTCTGTCGTACTGAAAGAGAGAGAGAAAGCAGATTTCCGCCAAAAACAAATTAAATACGTATGAATGTATACATATATGCCATATATGTATATATACATATGTATATATATTATATACTACATATATGCATATATACCATACATACATGCATACATGTAAGCATACTCTGGAAGGGACAAGGGCTCAACCACCTGTTCATACATAATAGATATTTAGCTTGTTTGTTACCAAATCTATGTTGTTTGAAATGCTACTATGAAAAAAGTTTTTTTTTTCTGCTCCTACATGTCAGTTCTGTAGACAATATACCACATTTTAGTGAACAAGAACACAGCTGAAGGTCGAAAGCTGTAATTTATTGTACAAGAAATATATATTTTATATAACTACATAAAGATTTTTACACGATTTGTGGATTATATCTCCATATATAAATTATTATATATATATATTATATAATATAATATATATACTATACATAATATATATATATATATATATATATTATATATATATATATCGCATATACATATATATGTGTGTGTGTGTACATAAATCATATATATATATATATTATATATATATAATATATATATATATATACTATATATATGTATGTTATATTCTTATAAATATAAACATATGTATATATATAATACATTTGTATATATATAAAGTATATATATATATATATTTACATTATATATATATATATATATATATATATATATATATATATATATATATATAATAGGGTTAACTGGCTGTTGAATTCTCCTCGAAGTATATATACATATATATATATATATATATATATATATATATATATATATATATATATATATATATATATATATATGGGTTGACTGGCTGTTGAATTCTCCCAGAAGTATTACTCTGATGTGTAGAGACAAACACTCCCAAAAACATTGGTCAAAGGACCGTTCGTGGAATAACCACTACGCAGTGGCTTTACGAACAGAGTCCATCTTTGAAGTGAGAGCCAATAGATGCATCTTACATTGTCTAGAAATTGGGGAGACTAAAAATGGAGACCCTTATCATCGGTTATTCTCGATAATTACTTAACAAATTTACGCTTCTAGAAATGTCTTTACTGCCTTTTATTTGATCTTCTTTATATGTAAAAGAAATCGTTTGTGGCGGTGAAAAGTATTCACTTTCATCCCAGTTACTTTCCCGTCCTTTCCCAACAGTTAATTCATATTGTAACTGCGTCGTCTCTTTTGTTACATCTCTGAAATCTCTTCACTATTAAGTTCCCTTTCAGCGCTGAATGACCCCATAGGTTCTAGCACTTGTCCTTTGGCCTTCATTTTGTATTCCATTCCACTATACTTATGTTGTTATGAGAGGCTTAATTATGACTTAAAGAATGTAAAATCTCATGAAGACTTGGGGGGGTTGGGGGGGAAAGCAAAGCAAATGAGTAGCAAGGACATTGATGTACAGCAGTACTCCAGCCCCTCCATGCAATGGGGAGGAGCTATTTCCCTATATAAAGTGGAGAGAAGATCCAGAACATCAAGAGAGCAACAGGACAAGAAGCTCACAGCTCAGAGAAGGCAAGTTCTTGGTTGTACTCCTATACTTTTCTTACCATTGTTACCATGTATCGTTTCTGTTATATTTGTGTTCGTTATCATCATATTTTTCTAAGTGAATCGTTAGTGTTCTATTGTTGTTAATTATTACTTATTTTTTCTTTCTTCTTCATTCATCAGCTAGAATGCTATATACTTTCTTCTCTTGATTTTATATACTGAAAAATTAACTGCATAATAAATAGTTTTTCCGTGTTGTTAATTCTTGCTTATTATTTCTTTTATATGAAATTGTAAGCCGAAACACTGTGATATGACGTACAACTCCATATGTATATATATATATATATATATATATATATATATATATATATATATATATATATATATATATATATATGTATATATATATATATATATATATATATATATATATATATACATACTATATATATATATATATATATATATATATGTTATTGTATATATATAATAATATATATATATATATATATATATATACATATATATATATATATATATATATATTATATATAGATATAATTATATATATATATATATATGTATGCATATATATATATATATATACATATGAAGTTGTACGTCAGTATCACACTGTTGGCTTACAATTTCTTTGTTGAGTCTTGCAAGTTATTCAAGGATCATAACAGTTCCTTATATGGATGACTTTCTGTTCAGTTTAGTCTAGTTTATTTTCGGAGCATAAGAAATTTAACAAACATTTTTTGAATCTAGAATGAATTTTATTCTTGTTATGAGCTTTTGGAAATATGTGTGATTTACTTCAGTAATATAGAAGGTGCAATTAATCTCTCTATTTCACCTAGTCGCATTTTTCATAACAAATGATTCACCTTTTTATACCTTCGTTATTTGACGACGGAGGATGCCTCATTACTGATTGGTTTATTATTTACTCCAATTACCTCAAGACTCGTCTGAAAGATGCAGGATTAATATCATCTTCATTATCATCATCATCATGGTTGTTATTATCGTAGATGAAGATTTGATTCCTATAATCTGATATTTGCTTTTGTTTTTTCATTTATGTCTTTACAAGAAAAGTTTAAGCAAAGCATGATTAAGGCATCATACGTGATTTCATTAGTTACTTTTTTTATGAAACTTATTGAATTTACAAAATCTTTTCCACCATACTGCCTTCAAAACCATTTTTCTTTTTATCTAGTGAGTGTCCTGAATTTATATGGCCTACATTTGGTTTAGGAATAGAAAAAACAAATTCTCAAGGGAAATAAAACACTACTACGTCTAATTTTTTTTTTCTTTTTTTAGGTTTTCTTGCTTCAGCCTAAATAAGCAAAAGAAGTCTTATCCGCAATGAAGATCTACTTCTTGTCTCTTCTGTTGATGGCGGTAGCCTGCTATTTCCACGCCGAGGCATTGCCATCTCCCGAACCAGCAGACGTAAGTTCTCAAAAATAGACTCATTTGTCTTTCCATGATTCGGAATAAGGACTTAAGTAAGATACTGTTGATGAGATAAAGCAGGGTAGAGATCACCGCTCCGGTTGGTTTACCTGCACTGGGAAAATGTTTGTAGTCGCGTTGCTGCTCTAATAATCCAGTCAGAGTTTCGTAAATAGCGAACCGGAAACCTTATTGTCCACGAAGCGATTTTATCTTTAATTCATTTAAGAGCGTTTGTAGGAGTAACGTAAGCGTGACTGTAACATATCTGTCTATTTATATATTTATAGTTTTTTTTTTTTATTTACTAAGACAACTTCCCCGTAATTTATTTATCCATTGATTTTCATAAGAATGTCGACATGACGAACAGTCTAATAAACAAAGAGGCCTGTCACTTGAAGGATGGAAGTTTGTAGAAATCTGGGAAAATGTAAGTCGGACCGAACAAAAGAAGAATTATTGATCTAAGCAGGCCAAAAAAAGAAAACTAATAAATAAAATCGGTATTTATTAACAGCTAAGTGTGATGGCGACACGGTCACTTCTCTTGGTTATTTTCAGAATGCTATCTATCAATTTAGCTATAGTAGATTTCATCTAATTTTTTTCCCTTATGCAAAGCTGCTCTATTTTTTCAAGTTTTCTAATAAAGCCAATGAATTCTTGGTATGTCGTTTAACGATGTGTGCGCAGAATGAGTAGCCTAATAATGGTAAAAATATAATTTGAAATTCAATACGAATAGAGTAATTTGGATAATTGCATTTTGCTAAAGCTCCTGCAGTTTGCAATCAAAACACAAATTGCCTAGCCATGTCTTTTGAACAAACCTTGAATGGAGTTAGGCCTGTAGCCGGTTTGTTATTTCAATCCTGTGGTGCTTCTCACGAAAGCTCCTCATTGTGTAAAAAGCAGTAGTAGTAGAAGATGGCATTTGTCTTTAAAACGGCTCCATTAGAGTTCGGTGCTATATTCATCGCGTGAGTCCATTCAGTACGGGAGACTGTCCGGACCATGAATCTCCTCGACTTTTTGTTTTTTTCCCCCTTGCAATAATGCCCCCCCCCACCCCCCACCCCCCAAGCCCCCAAAAACTCAAACCCCGATCTCCTTTAGTGGCAGTAGCCGCTTTTCGTAGCTACGGTTATACGAAAGATTACACCAATCGTTAAGCTTTCTAGGCCTTTATATTCTACTCTAAATGGTTAAAGTTTTAAACTGGAACTCTGTGTCACCATAGCTATAAAATACGCACATAGTTTTTTTTAATGCTACCACATTCCATAATCCTCTCATGTTTTTTTAAGCTATGTAAAAACATATTTCTAATTAATCATGTGTTTTACCAAAAGGAGAACTTACAATTTAGTTTGCCAACAGGAGGCCAAAGTGCCCTCGTCCGTGGCCGATCAGGCTTCAACGAAAATTACCATCGATCCAAACCGATGCTGCAACTGCTCTAGTGCTAGAAACAGGCTCGGAATCTCAGTTCATTGTACTGTCTCCATAAGCTTTCGCACTGCCCAGCGGGAGTGCTGCCCTTGCCCAGATGTGGGCACCCCCAAGCCTTAGCGAGTTGAGAGTTAAGAGCGCGGGAAGAAGAAGAACGCTCGGCAGAAAGGATCTTTGTTTTATGGCTTTTGTGACGCTCGCTCTTGTAACTCAATGATTTTTATGACGGAAGAACTTACGAAATTCTTATCCTGTAAGGTGTCCCGCTTTATGCATGTTGAAACACCTAAATCATTTAGCTTGAATTTGCCTCACTTTCTTCTATGAATTTCAAAGTAGAAAGTCACTATACATTTATTTCTTGTTGTATTACACAACAACATTGATATAAGGATGAATGTAAAGGCTTTCGATAGTAACCACCTGCACATATCAAGACCTCCTGAACACCAATGAAGCGGCCAAGCGATGGATCCAGTTGTGGCACGACAAGATATGATGATTTGTAACAAATTTTGGTTTTCCTTGTGCACTGTCAGTTCTCGTGCAATAAAAGCATCGTATGCAAGTTTTTTGTTCCATTTAACAAGTAGTGCGACAAGGCAAGTGAGCCTAAGAGTATATTTTTGGAAACAATTTTAGTCTTTAGAAATATAATGACGTGAGCAACTACTGGAGTGTTTAGCTAATACTTTTCCCAATCACAGAAAAGTTCTTATTTATTTACTATGAAGAACATCCTGAAAGATATTGAAGGAATTTTCTACTCCAGCAAAAAGATGTGTAAATTTGATAATGAATTCTTGAGGAGAAGAAATTACAAACTCAAACTGAGTTTTTCATGATACACCTCCATATTGTGTTTCCTGAATTTGGAAGTGGTGTAAAATGCGTATATAGCTCTCAATTCGAAGATGAACTCCATTCGTAAAACCACTGCCTAGTGATTATGTCATAGACATTCCTTTGGCCAGTTCTTACGGAGAGATTGTCCATATATCTCAGATTAATGGTTTGTAGATTTAGAGAATTTGCTGGGCAGTCTACCCATCTATGTATATATACACACATACACACATGCTGTGTAACTCACCTACGATCATATTGCATCGAACAAAATTATTGTTATTTTTCCGGGGCATATAAGCATCAATTATTAGGATCTTAGAGTACCCTACAATCACTTGTGGCACCAGCAATCTATCACATTCACTATATTGTCTAAAGATTTGTGCCACAAGAAAGAAAAGCTCCTTTTTGGGCAACCGGCTACGATGGGATTTGTAACTTGCATTGATGAGGTCATACGATGAGTTCTGTGCCAGAGACTATTCATACATGAAGCAATTGGTTAAGGTACCAAGTACGAGAGTTAAAATATTTTCTATATACAAGATGCTCGGAATTCTCTCAGGTTATGTTTATGTTCACATATTCAGAGGATGTTAGGGAACTCGAAATTTGGTCATTTTTAAAGAATTCTTTGTTAAGCCACACCAAGAAAATAAATAGCGTATCATGCCAATGAATAACATCGGCCACTTTCTCGTCATTAGTTAGTTCGAAATGAAGATATCCAGTGACATCTCCGGAAAGGAAACAACTACTATACATGCCGAGATGACTGTCAAGAGTCACTCTCAGGAGACTTTGAAACAGAGTACGAATCAACCAACTGCTGCTTTCAGTCGAACCCTGAGTTACGACGGATCCTGACGATAACCGGGAAGTGTGAGTCCCGGCAGAGTTAACGTTGATGCTGGAAAGATTTGTGAATTATTTTGAGTTGCATTCCTTAGGAAAATCCAATGCCACAAAGAACGCCTTTGAAATCTCTTTACTGTCAATTTCCTTTTCAGCATTGAATGACCACACAGGTGTCAGCGCTTGGCCTTTGGCCTAGATTTTGTATTCCATTCCACTATACTTATGCTGTTATGAGAGGCTTTATTATGGCTTAAAGAATGCAAGATCTTATGAAGACTTGGGGAAAAACTAAGGTAAATCATTCGCAAGGACATTAATGTGCTTAAAATGGCAGCTTCAGGCATTTCACAAATTAGCAGAAGTGTGCACAAGTAACTTGAGTAACTGACCATATTCCCACTCCCGTGCGTTAATTTTTGTGCATTATTGACACTGAACCCAGAAAGTCTACTGGTGGTCACACCTGGGCACGAGTAGCAATCCTGTCGGGAATTTCTAATGATGATGTTAGTTTTCCGAAGGTTGGCACTGACTTGACGATTGTAAAACAGGCTACTGCTGGAATAGCAAATCGTATATTTTCCCTTTGCTCTACTCTATGATTATCCCGCCAGGGAGGTTTTTGGTAACATACGTGAAAATGCAAGGATTACAGGAAATGAATGTACTCCAAAAAGATTCAAAAGTCAAGATAATTTGATAGTTTTTGTGACACAGAGCTCTTATTAAAAAGATTGATGACCTACAATTGGGTATTTATGCTTAGAGAACCTAGCTGCAATGATATGTACGAAGCTGTAGCTACGAAAGGTAACTTTCGTCGCTACAGTAGAGAGGTGAATGAGTGGGGAGGGCTCCATTGTAAGAAAAGACAGGAAATGAAGGAGTCATTATTTTTGTTCAAGGTCGAGAACAAGGTTCAGAGAGTCTACCGTACTCAATGGCCCTTGCTGAGACTTATCCACTTGGCATGACAACGAAGCACTAAGCACTAAGGAACTTATGTGAACAGCGCAGAACAAATATGATTTTCCTTCCTACAGATAATTCAGTACAGGGTTATTTCAAAAGACAAGAACTTATAATTTGCTCTTTATCTAAGATCTGAAAACTAAAGAAAAACGATCTTTATCTAAAATATGAAAACTAAAGAAAAACGAATTTCTTGAAAAAAAAAAAATAATAAATAAATTAACAAATAAATAAAATGACATTTCCAGTCAGCAAACATTACACCCGCAAAGCCCCTTAAATGAGATAATGAACGATAAGACTTCCACGATCTACATAATACACAAAGCTGTGAATGGATTGTCAGACATGGGTAGCTACTATCAGATACAAAATCGATAGCAAACATTTTTCCTTCTGCAGGCAAATTAACAGAAGCAGTGAACTGTGCAGTCACTTCTCTCCCTTAACAATATTTTTGATATTGATATAACGAACGATTCCCTATTACATTTCTAAATGGGAATCATGGAACAACAAATGTGATTATTAAAAAACATTTCTCGCGAATGGGCATAAAGTTCTCAGGACCCTAAAAGATCTTTAACCGAGTCATTCCAGCCATGTACATTACGAGAGTTGCCTTGGCGAAAACTAAAAGTATCCCCCTGCCGGACGCTACCTTAGCCGACATTATATTCGAAGAGAAACTCTTTCAGATCACTCCTGTGGTGGTCATTTCTGCATTTTGGGTTGGTGCCAAGTAAGGCGTTTGCCGTTTGAACTATTGGCCGCAACTTGTTTTCCACGGTCACCCTAAAGGATCTGGGTTTTTGGTGGTTTTTAAAATACCAGTCAACAGCAGGTAGGAGATCGGTTAGGCCTAAGGGTTTCACGGTAGGGAGGGATGGTGTATTGAATGACACCTGTAAGAGGATGTGATTGTAACTTGTTGCAAGATCGTTGTGAATGGTGTAGGTCACAACTGAATCATGAAGTTGTGGAGACGTGACGTAGTGGTCCAGCTGGGACTTTGTAATTATGTCCATTGTATTTTGTGCATTGATATAGGAAGAGGGAAGGGGAGTATTATTTAGCTTATTTGGAGAGCGTGATTTTGACGGAAGCGAGTAAGATCGTTATAAAATTGTTTAATGGGATGAGAAAATCCCCAATTATACAAACATGATCAGCAGTAGAGTCAAGAACAATGGTGTGTAACTCACATAGGATCATGTTGAATTGATCAAAATTATTGTCATTTTCCCGGGTCATATAAACTTTAATTGGTAGGATCTTAAGGCTCCCATGCACTGAACGATTGTATGAACGACTGTCTGGACGATTATCGTTATCGACAAACGCACACTATTCAGATTTCAATCGGAACAAAGATTTTGTCTCTAGAACAGACGCGCGCGATATCTTTATATTGGCAGACAAACCCATACATCGAACGACCTATGTATGACAGACATAAGTCGCAAGCCAGCAACCTGGTCGTGACAGATTCCCGCTGAGATCGTTCAGACCACGAAACTCCGCCCATTTTTGCATTCAGACAAGCCCATACACAGTGTTTTTGTGAACGATACAGACAATCGTTCAGACAATTGTTCATACAATCGTTCAGTTAGAGTGCCCAACTGTCACTTGAAGCCCCAGCAATCTATCACATTCACTATATTGTCTAAAGATTTGTGCCACAGGAAAGAAAAGCCCCCTCTTGGTCAACCTGCTACGATGTGATTTGTAACTTTGATCGATGAGTCCGAGAAAATCTTGTCGTTTGAAATAACCCTGAACCGAATTACGCATGTTTATCCGTAGGAAGGTAAACTTGCTAGTTCACGAGCTGGGATTGCCTCATCGTAGGGGCAACAGACCATCGCTACTAACAGAAGAGACAAGATGCAGGTCTTCATTGCGATTAAGAGTTTTATTTTTCACCCGATGAGGCTGAAACAAGAAAACCTGAATAAATAGAATCTTTTTATGAAGAGAGCAAACGTTTTCCTGAACAAACGTAAGCGCTCCTATATCAGGAAACACAAAAAGAACAATTTTTAATGAAAGAAATCTAGTAGATTTCTAAGGCAAATTCACGGAAGGCTAATAAAAGATAGCTAATGCATGGCATATGCAAAACGTGACTCCTTTTACTTAAATTTCGTGTGTGAAAAAAGTGAAAGAACAATAAAAAAAAAAGTATTATTGGACCCATATTTTCAAATATGGTAATAACAGCAACGTTAATGAAAGTGATGGCAATACTAATGATAATCTGACGTCCATAGACGACTCTGAATAAAAATAACTTGTCAAACAAGGATGCGTGGAGAATATAAACAACACGGTAATGAGGTGTCATCTGTCGGCAAATATCTCGCTCATGTCCTCAGAGATTGGAGTTATAACAGGTGAATCGTTAACTGTTTTGGATAAAAGTCCAAGTTGAATAGTGAGGTTAATTGCACCTTCAACGTTACTGAACTAAATCACTGATGTTTACAAAGATTGATACTAAAAATATGATCTAATTTACATTCAGCAAATTATGGCTGAATTACATCTGTTCTCAAAAATAATACTACTATGAATACCCTTCAATATGGCGACCTTGCATAATTACCTCTTTAATCCTAGAAGTAGTTTACATAGCATTTGTTATGCTTTTACAAAACAAAAAGGTTATCTGTATTTTTCAACATAGATACTAAGACGTACTTTCTGAAAAACGTTGCATACCTAAATTTCCGCACTGGACCTTGATGTGGGAAGTGACAAACATTATTCTTATCATTTCTTTCTTAGATTTTTTATTATTTCTTTACAGACATTGTGCTAAGCAAAAATGCTTCGGAGACGTCACAAAGGACAATCCTTGCATCATCCCCAAGCTGGTAAATATCTTTGTCTGGGAATCCCCATATGCAACACAATGTTCTCGCCCCATCTCACTGGATACGTACAGCAATACCCCTGCCCCTCTTTGCAGCAGGGAGGAGCTACTTGCCTATATAAAGTCGTGAGAAGACCCAGAACATCAAATAAGCAGCAGGACAAGAAGCTCACAGCTCAGAGAAGGCAAGTTCTTGATGTTACTCCGATTCTTTCCTTACCATGTTACCTGTATCTTCCTTGTTATCATTGCATTCGTCATCATCATATTTTTCCAAGTGAATCGTTAGTTTTCTATTGTTGTTAAATTTGGCTATTCATTCTTTGTTCCTTACTCATCAGCTAAATAGCCTTTTCTCTTGATTTCATATACTGAAAAGTTAATATAACGAATACATACAATGCAAATAATGAACTTAGCATGTTTTGCTATATGAAAGTATTTCAAAAGTCTACTGTTTTCAGGGTCAAAGTTTCTTGACAAAATTTGGCGGTGAACTTAGATTTATTAATGAGAAAATCTTTTCGTAGATAAAGAGGAATAAACTTTAGAATAGCGTAGAAACTGTAATTGTATTTGAAATTCTGTGACCTAAACAATCTGATATCACCAGTCAATTTTCATTAGCACTTATTCTGTAAATATTACGACTCAAAGGGAAGTCAAATTATGATTTGTTATATACTAATGAGTCTGTTACTGTGATGACAGAAGAGTTTTAAAACTCCTTTTAGGTTTTGTAGATCCAAACAATCACTATGTATGTGCTTTTTCGCATCAATCACGAGACAAAATGAACCGACGTTTGTAAAACGATGGTTTAAGATAGAACAGAGGAAAATAAAACCTTACTTACTGTTGGTGGCGATGGCCTACTATTTCTATGCCGAGGCATTGTCGGTTACTGAAGCAGCAGCCGCAAGTTCTTGAAAATAGACCCGTTTGTCTTTCCATGATCCGGAATAATTAGGAAACTGTTCGTTAGTTTAGCTGTATAAGACAACTTGTCTTTTTTCATCGCTTTGTGTATCTTACAATTCATCCAGTTTCTTAAAATTCGAAAGCGTAAGGAAGGTTTATTTTCCACGAAGCGATTTTATCTCGAATCCATTTAAGATCTCTTTTTTTTCTTTTTAAATTTATGTGAATATTATAATAAACCTATTAATGACAATGATAAAATATGAAAATATAGTATGAAAAGAAATATATTATATATATAGTATAGATATATATATATATATATGTATATATTTATATATATATATATATATATATAATATATATATATATATATATATATATA
>NC_061110.1:86020429-86027929 GCF_015104395.2 Macrobrachium nipponense | reverse complement strand
CCCTTAGCCATATATATATCTATATATATATATATTATATATATATATATATATATATATATATATATATATACATATATATATATATATATATATATATATATATATATATATATATATATACATATATATATATATATATATATATATATATATATATATATATATATATATATATATATATATATATATATATATATATAGATATAGATATATATATATATATAATATACATATATCTATATATATTATATATTTTTTATATATATATATATATATTATATATATATATATATATATATATATATATATATATATATATAATATATATATAATAAATAAATTACGTATAGGCAATATCTCCGGAAAACACTGGTCACACGTCTAAGGCATGATCATTGAGCAGTGGTTTTACGAAAAAAGTTCATCTTGGAACTGAGAACTAATATACGCATTTTACATCACTTCAAAATTCAGGAAACAAAATATTAAGGTGTGTATATCTTAAAGAATTCTGTTTGAGTTTGTAATTCTGTTCACCTCAAGAATTCCATGTCAGATTTCATTAAACCTCTTTTTTCCTGAATCCGAAAATTCCTGCAACGTCCTTCAGGATGTTCTTCGTAGTAAATAGATAAGAACTAAACACTCAAGTACTTGCACAAGTCCTTATATTTGTAATTACTAAAATTGTTTTAAAAAATATAGGTATATACATACCTACTCTTTGGCTCAATTGCCTTGTCGCACCACTTGTTAAATGAATCAAAAACTTGCATAAGATGCTTTTATTGCATGAGAACTGACAATGTACAATGAAAAGCAAAATTCTTTGCAGATAAACACCTGGTTGCTATCCAAAGACTTTTACTTCATCCTTATATCAATGTTATTATGTAACACTACAAGAAATGAATTTATAGTGACATTCTACTTTAAGCTTTACAATTGTAAGAAAAGTGAGGCAAAACGAAAGGTAAATGACCTAAACGGTTCAACTTTCATGAGACTGAACACCTTACAAGATAAGAATTTCGTAAATTCATCCGTCACAAAAATCATTGCCGTTACAAGAGCGAGCGTCACAGAAGCCATTGATCAAAGTCCCGTTCTCCCTCCTGTTCTTCTTCTTCCCGCGTTCTTAACTCTCAACTCGGGAAGGTTGGATGATACCCACATCTGTGCAAGGGCAGCACGTCTGTCGGGCTTCGTTGATGATGATGGTGGTTATGATGATTGTGGTCGCCTTGCCTTGGGCACGGTTTAGACCTTGAGCAGGGCATTCGCAGCATCGGTCTAGGTTGATGGCGAATTTCCCTGGAGCTTGTCGCTTTGCTCGTGATGGGTCGGCCAGGGACGAGAGTAACATGGGCTCCTGTTTTAAAAGTAAATAAGTTTCCTTCTGGTAAACCACATGATTATTTAGATATATGTTAGTATACCTAGAAAGCTCAACCGTTGGTGCACTATTTACGAAACCGCAGCTATGAAAAGCGACTTCGTCACTGAAGGAGAGAGGGGCTGGTGTTGGGGGCCGGGGAGAGGGGAGGGGGAGTGGGCTTGTGGTTGGGTGGTTAACTGCAAAGGAAAAATAAAATTAAGGAGATTCAAAGTCCGGATGACAGTCTCCCGTACTTAATGGACCTTGCTGAGACTTATCCGTTTAAGCATTGCAACGAAGTAAAAGGAGCCGTTTCAAAGGCAAATCCCTTCTATTACTATTGCTACTACTACGTACTACTTCATGCACTGAGGAGCTTCCGAAGGAAACGCACCGGTTTATTGGTCTTTCTCTTCCGACAGATAACGTGCATGGGCCGGATTCAATTCAAGGTTAGCTTAAAAAACGTGGCTTGACACTTTGTTATATATATATATATATATATATATATATATATATTATATATATATATATATATATATATATACATATATCAATATATATATATATATATATATATCATATATATATCATATATGATAACTTAATACAATATTTTTTGTAAATTGCGTTTTTCAAAACTACT
Source organism: Macrobrachium nipponense (assembly GCF_015104395.2). Classification (NCBI taxonomy): domain Eukaryota; kingdom Metazoa; phylum Arthropoda; class Malacostraca; order Decapoda; family Palaemonidae; genus Macrobrachium; species Macrobrachium nipponense. The sequence goes on along the minus strand of NC_061110.1, from coordinate 86,025,902 downwards.
CTTTTCGTAAAAATTTCATAATTTTATCATTGTCATCAATAGGTTGATTATAATGTTCACATAAACTTGAAAAGAAAAAAAATCTCTTAAATGGATTCGAGATAAAATCGCTTCGTGGATAATAAGGCTTCCTACGCTCTATTTAAGAAACTGGATGAATTGTCAGATACACAAAGCGATGACAAAAGACAAGTTGTCCTATGCAGCTAAGCTAACGAACAGTTTCCTAATTATTCCGGATCATGGAAAGACAAACGGGTCTATTTTGAACAACTTACGGCTGCTGGTTCAGGAGCCGGCAATGCCTCGGCGTAGAAATAGTAGGCCATCGCCACCAACAGAAGAGACAAGACGTAGGTCTTCATTGTGGATATGGCTTGTTTTTTTAACTGATTTAGTGCGAAGCAAGAAACCTGAAAAAATGGCTGGGGTAAGGGTGGTTTTTTATTTTCCTCTGCTATATCTTAAACCGGTCGTTTTAAAACAAACGCTGGTTTTTCATTTTGTCTGGGTTATTGGTTGCGAATAGGCACATACATGGTGATTGTTTGGGTCTACAAAACCTAAAAGGACTTTTGAAACTTCTGTCATCACGGTAACAGACTCATTAGTATATGACAAATCCTAATTTGATTTCCTTTTGAGTCGTAATATTTACAGAATCAGTGCTAATGAAAATTGACAACTTGTGATAACAAACAGATTGTTAAGTTCTCAAAATTTCAAATACAATTACCGTTTCTACGCTCTCTTTAAGTTTATTCCTTTTTATCTACGAAAAGATTTTCTCATTAATAAATCTAAGTTCAACACCAAATTCTGTCAAGAAACTTTGGGCCTGAAAACAGTAGACTTTTATACTTTCATATAGCAAAACATGCTAAGTTCATTATTTGCATAGTATGTAGGTTACTCGTAATGCTATTAACTTTTCAGTACATAAAATCATGCGAAAAATCTATCTAATTGATGATGAATGATGGACAAAGAATGAATAACTAAATTTAATAACAATAGAAAACTAACGATTCACTTCGAAAAATATGATGATAACGAATGCACTGATAACAAGAACGATACAAGTAACAATGGTGAGAAAAGTATTGGAGAAAAACCAAAAACTTACCTTCTCTGAGCAGTGAGCTTCTTGTCCTGCTGCTTATTTGATGTTCTGGGTCTTCTCTCCACTTTATATTGGGAAGTAGCTCCTCCCCATTGCATGGAGGGACAGGAGTATTGGTGCTCGTAGCCAGTGAGATGGGGTGAGAACATTGTGTTGCATATGGGGATTCCCAAACAAGGATAATTGCCAGTATTGGAAGGATGCAAGGATTGTCCTTCGTGATATCTCTGAAGTCTTTTGCTTGGCACAATGTCTGTAAAGAAATCTAAAAAATAGAAAAGAAAAGAGAGGGAGAAAAAAACACGTCACTTGCCAGATGAAGGTTCATGTGCGGGAAATCTAGTACGAAAATTTGTTCGGAAAGTACGTCTTAGTACCTATTTCAAAAAAAAAAAAAAAAAAAAAAAATCTTTGCGGTCTGTAAAATCAAACAAATGCTACGTAAACTCCTTCTAGAATAAAAGAGGTAATTATACTCGGTTGCCATAGTGAAGGACGTTTCAAGGACAGTGCGCCAGAACATTCAAATCCCAGCATTCAGATTCTGGGACGCATCAAGGAAAATCAGGGGATGATCTATAGGAGCTTTTCACCCCAAGACATTGTTGCGAAAGCTAAATGGAGTGAATAGTGTCTTGTCTAGAGATGTATGAACAAATATGTTAGCCGTCTCAATCACTTACGTAAGGAATTTGATTTCATAGCAGCTGAGATGGTATGCAATTAAGAGATCGAAAGTGGTGATGCCAAGACATTGGCGTAAATGAAACCAAAGTTTAATATTTGCTCTTTGTGTTGAGGCGTAAAGAATACTGGAGATAATAGACAGACAAGAAAGGAAAAACGTAACTAGTCGATTCACTCGGTTCTGTAAACTCAAGTTATAAACCCTATGAATAATGTTGCCAGAAATATAAGATTTGCTTTGTTTACTTTTTCTAACATAACGCACATTTAGTCTATACCCACATACAAATATTTCCATGTCTTACAGGCGTAATATTGCTTTTAAGTCTTGTAAAAACTTCTAGTAAGGAATTATATCTTTGGACTAGAGTCCTCAGCAAAGCAGGAGCCATCTCTCTAAGAGTTATGGATAAGCGTCAATTATCTTCCACATCCTGGCACTCATAGAAGAAGCATGAAGATACTGGAAAATTATAGTGGTTACGAGGACAATAGATAACAGGAAAAATGTATTCAATGTAATTTGGATTTATGCAAAGAGGACACCAGTAAGTTTAATATTTGATATAACACTGAACCAATCAAAACACAATGCTAAACTCTTATCATCTGTTCAATCTGTATCCTTGTGTGCGTAAATATATGCAGATTAACTAGATTAATATTGATCTCTCTCTCTGATTTAGAACTTATATAATTTGCAAGATATATTATATTAATGATCTGTTATGCAGCCATCCTCTCCCATCAGTAATGGGGAATTTGTAGACTTTTCAGTCGAGAGAGAGGTTTCACTTATCACTCTTGTCCTCTTTGCATAACGGAAATTCCAAATTACACTTGATTACACTTTTCCTAATATCTATGGTCCTCTTTGGCAACATATTTTGCCAGCATCTTCGTGTTTAGCCCTTCAGTGACAGGATCTGGGGGTTAATTAACACCTATCCACAGCTTCTCAGAGAGAGGGCTCTTGCTTTGATGGTGATACTTTAAATACTGTCAACTCAAGGGTTGCTATGTTCAATCATCACTTCATTTCCTTATTCTCAGACGAATGACAGGCGTGAATCTGAAGTCGTAAGAGATGCCCTTTGCAAGTTGAGAGCACGAAGTTAGTTTTGGACCACCTTATCTTTCCCTCCACTTGTGAGGTCCACAATCCCCCCCCCCCCCCCCCCTTTTTTTTTTCCCCCCCCCCCCCCCCCCCCCCCCCCCCCTTTTTTTTTTTTTACTACAAACCTAAGATATCTTAGTCAGTGAAACTCTCTTGTTCCGATCTTTTCTCTTAACGTCACAAAAGTGCACAAACATTACAACTAATCATTGTAGCATGAGTCTTAAAATGAAGAAGCAAATCCACAGTTGTGTAGTTCCAAATATTCTCTTTCTAAATAAATTTGTACAGTTACATAACTATAGGTTTCTTTTTCTAGTATTAAAATTATCACAACTGTTTTATATCCATACATACTACACCAAGCCGCATATGTGTGTGTCTGTGGCCTTAGCCAAAACGTCAGGAGTCAAAATACGCTCCTTTTTCTTTCCTTTTTTAATGGCTAAAAGAACACATATTTCGCTTACTCTGGAAGTAAGCCTACAGACTACTTTGGTTTTGCTGATGTTGTTGTTTGGGGGTGGGTGGGTAGGAAAGGTCTGAAAAAGGTGTTTCGTGTTGAGTTAAAGATACAGAAATTTTAGGATAGAATATTTATGATTTATTTATTAGAAAGAAAATGTTTAAAATAAGTAATCTGCATGTCAAATAGTACATAAGAATTATTTCTCATAAAATATCGTATTTATTTTCATTTTCGTTGGTGAAGCAAGGCTCTATTTGACTGTAGCTTTTAGCATGTTTTGATTTACGTTAAAAGTTAGGAATATAATGTTTACAATTTAGACGTGAGGGGAAAATCTTGCTCGCGTCCCGAGTAAGCTAAGATTTCAATCACTAAACTAAGAGAGACAGTGACAGAGAGAGGAGCTGTTTGCATGACAAAACGACTAATAAAAGACTTGTGCTCATTTGAATTTGTAGAAGGATGGACATGAGATTTCACCCTGTGACAGAGAGAGAGAGATAGAATTGTTAGTATGACACAAAGACTAAACAAAAATTCATGTTCATTTGCATTTCTAGAAATAAGAACAAGAGATTTTGTCCTACGAGAGAGAGAGAGAGAGAGAGAGAGAGAGAGAGAGAGAGAGAGAATTGTCTGTGTGACAATCAGACTAAGCAATGGATCACGCTCATTTGCATTTTGATAATGATTGACCAGACATTTTGTCATACGAGAGAGAGAGAGAAAAAAAATTGTTAGTATGACAAAAAGGCTGAGCAAAATCTCACGCTCATTTGTAGAAAGATGGACAAGTGATTTGCCATGTGAGCACAAATGTAGCGGAAATTCTTCGCGGGAACAAAAACACGAACTAAACCAGACCAAAACAAAACAAAAAATGTCCTTCAATAACGTCAAGACGTTCTCTATCCCCTTGGGAGGTAGGAATATTGCCATATTTTCTAAAATCACCTTTTAACTGTCCGAGAGAGAGAGAGAGAGAGAGAGAGAGAGAGAGAGAGAGACAGACAGACAGACAGAGAGAGAGAGAGAGAGAGAGAGAGAGAGAGAGAGAGATGGGGACTTTTTTTTCTTGTACCTTTCCGTCTTTCTTGAAATCTATATTAATTTTTTTTACTAAAACAGCGAAATTTCTTTAAAGTTTAGTCTTTCCTTGATTTATATACTTTATGAAGAATTGTGTAAAATAATAATAATATTACTGTTCAGTAATGTAACTTTTACAGTTTGGTTTAACTTATGTTTGGATCTGTGGTAATCAAATGGTCATATTATTAATAGTCAGAGCGACTTCGTTAAAGAAACCCTAATATTCCCAGTTTCATCTACTGTTATGTAAAGCCCAACAGCATTCCGCATCCTTCTTCTTTATTTTAGTAGGAGATCCGGCTTCTTTTACTGGAGCCAATGCACTCCCCTGCAAAATCACATCAGAAATACGAAGATTGGTCATGCTAACTCTTATTTGTGGAGGAATATTAGTTTGTTAATATCGTATACGTTAGCAGTGAAGGTATGGGATGGATCATGAGTTCCGCATCCTTGTCCCTTAGTCTAAATCATTCATCCTCTTCGTCCTATTTTGGTAAATATCTCCCTGAGGCCATTTCATCTTTGTTTGAATATTTCAGATATTACACACACACACGTATATGTATATGTATATATATAATATATATATATATATACTATATATATATATATATATATAATATATGACTGGTAAAAATGTTGTTGACAACAGAATTCCATCTAATACAAGGAGCCCATAAAAACACCAAAATATAGAGAGAATAGTACTATATCATTCACATTACTTTAGTTATCACGACATTGCTATCAAGATAGGTGTAGCCAGCAACCTCTTCTTAAGAGCCTTACGAATTTGTTCCCCAGATTTCCTGGAAAAAGAATTTGAACTAATTTGCAAGCAACTTTCGCCTTTAAAGCATCCTGACTATATAATTGAGAAAGCAATTCACAAAGCAAACGTAGTTTTCTTACCGACCCCCTAACGACAAGACCAGAGATACACACAACAATAAAATAAAATCCCCACCTGGACACGATTAAG
>NC_061110.1:86018005-86019929 GCF_015104395.2 Macrobrachium nipponense | reverse complement strand
CTGTAGCCTTGATTTTGATAAACACTGTAATTATTACATTAATAACTATATTCCTAGTGTGTCACTTTTCGATGCCACATCAAAAGTCTATTTTGCCATTAAAAATTTTTTAAACCTTTTAAAAATGTCACTACTGGACTCTCCTGTAAGTAGGTGTATTACTTTGGTCGTTCCCGATTGAGGGTTAAAAGCGCGGGAAGAAGAAGAAGAACGCGAAGCAGAACGCGACTTTGATCAATGGCTTCTGTGATGCTCGCTCTTGTAAAGGCAATGGTTTTTGTGATGGAAGAACTTTACGTAATTCTTATCCTTTAAGATGTAAATTTTTTGCACGTTGAAGCACTTGGTCATGTACCCGGTTTTGTCTAACTTTTCTTAAAATTTTTTAGTAGAAAGTTACTATAAATTTATTTCTTGTAGCGTTATAAGGCAACATTAGTTTAAGGATGAAACGAAAGGTTTTCGATAGCAACCAGGTGTTTATTTGATGAATATTTTGGTTTTCCTTCTGCATTCACAGTTCTCATGTAATAAAAGCATCCTATGCATGTTTTTAGTTTCATTTAACAAGTGGTGTGTAAAGACATTTAAGCCAAAGAGCATAATTTAGCCTTTAAAAATGTAATGACGTATTGCAACTACATGAGAATTTAGCAAATACTTTTCAAAACCACAGGAAATTATGATTTTGTTTTTCTGAGAGTATTATACCGAAAGTCATCACAGGAATTCCTCGCCCCAGCTCAAAAGATGGAAAATTTCATGTGAAATTTTGAAGAGAAGAGATTTACAAACTCAAACGGAATTCTTCAAGATATACACTTCTAATTTTTTCTGAATTTTTATGTGATGAAAAATGTTTATATTAGCTCTCACTTCGAAGATGAACTTCACTAGTAAAACCGCTGCTCAGTGGTTATACCTAGCTGTTCCTTTGACCAGTGTTTTTCGGAGAGATTGTCAATATACCTTATATTAATGATTGGTAGATTTCGAGAGTAGCGGCCAGTCAACCGAATATATATATATATATATATATATATATATATATATATATATATATATATATATATATATATATATATAACTCCCCCCTTTGGACAAAACTACACAAATTGACAACTCTTACCTGTGGCAAGCATGTCACTAGGCTATTAATAATAATAATAATAATATAATATGCTTTACTTCGGCTCGGGCACCCTATACATTGAATATACAAAATACAGACAGTAGCATACACAATCTAGATACATGTGACATGATAAATAGAAAAAGAAAATGAATAATCGGCACTTATCCACAAGGTAGCTGAGGTAGCATAAAAGCTAGTAATCATCATACTGGTAATAACAGTAATAATATTGGTAAGAAAAAAAATATGCATTGAGAGTAATAACAGATGGTGACATATTATATAACTCAAATTTCAACTAGAGACCTTAGGTGGTTACAGTAGTCAGGTCCAGAGGGCTTAATACATAATTAAATGTAAATAAAACTTTAACTTGATAGTAATCACAGTAATAATGAAAAATTAAAATATCAGCCAAAAAAATGTTAAGTAATGACAAAAACTGCAGATGACATCTTGCCATTATAGAGATTAAGTCCTTTAGGGGACAAAGGCCTCATTTTCCCATCTTTCCCACAATTTTTGATTTTCTTCTTTGCTTCACTCCTTAGGATGCTTTGTATGAGCGAGTTGCTGCTGTTTCTCACTCGGGTTACCAGACTGGACATTGTTCGCCTAACAAATGATTTTTAAATTGTCCAGGTGGTTTTTCTATGACATCTGTGTGGCGGAGTGGTAGCGGGGAGTGTTTGTGAGGCGTCTCAGAATTGTCATTGTGCACAACAGTGATGCGTCGCATGGTCTCTCGGGTATTAGTTCGTCTCCAGAGGGAACACCCATAGATACTGT